>NW_013953352.1:54305-62701 GCF_001266775.1 Austrofundulus limnaeus
GTGTGTGTGTGGAGAGAGAGGGAGAGAGCAGTCAGCTCTCCCCACCCGAGGCTGAAGGTCAACAGACATCATGCTAAGCTTGCTAACTGTTCCACCCTCTGACTGCTGCAGGGGCGTGTCTTAGAGAGAGGCTTTTATACCAGAACACAGCCACTGTGATGAAACCGTGGAGAAGCACGTCACCATGGAGAGCCGTTGACCAATATGCAAATTAGCCTGCAGTACTACTGCTCTACCCATATGAGCAGCAAAAAGACGTTTTTAGACCAAATATTACAGATTTGAACAAATACGCACAAAAACATCAAAATTAGTACAGAAACAGTCCTATATAACATTTTAGACACATTCTAGACAGTTTATCAGCTAAAAAAAGTTAATTTTGTGGTAAGTTACTCTTTAATAAGACCTGAGTTTAATTTTGTCAGTTTTGTTCATGATGAAGAATCCAACAAAGTTTCTTCAAAACTGCCACCTGGTGGTGGAGTCTTGAACTACAGCATGAGCTACACCTCTCTCTGTAGCTGTGAGGTATCATGGTACAGTATTGTGCTTGACGCATGTGCATGAGTTGAAAATATTGAAAAATTTGAGTGTATTTGGTGCATTATATGAGTTGAAAATATTGAAAAATTTAAGTGAAATACTCCCTAATCATAAGTTGAGAAAAATCAATATTTATAAGATAATGCTGAGATAATTTAATGCAACTGCACATGTAATTTTTTATTTTATGTAAACTCAAAACATTTAAAAATATCACTAAAATATTTTTGTGTAATTTGTTACAAAATTATTTTTGAGTTCTGTGAACTTATTAGGGTTTACAGTGTGGGCAGGGCCATAAAGTCGGGGGCCAATGGCCCCTGGCCCCCCGCATTCCGGCACCATTGGTGCAGGCTGTGCAAAGAGGCCCCAGAAACAATCTAGCATCTCACAGCAGGATGTAATATACTAGCAGGAAAGGAATACATAGAACACCATAACCAAGTGGATGGTATAGTGTACAGAATCATTTGTGCAGAGTGCGAGCTAGGTCAAAGGGGGAATCTCCTCTCAAGGTGGTAGAGAATGACTGAGCTAATATCCTGTAGGACTTCCAGATTCAACCAGACAACATGGTAATGGCCAACCAAGTGGGCATTTTAATCATTGATAAGCAGAAAAGGACCAATTTTGTAATTGATGTGGTCATCCTCAGTGATGAAAACACTTGGAAAAAAGAACATGAGAAGCTAGAATGAGCCTGGCAGATGAAGATAATTGTAGTGTACGTGATCAGTGGTGGGCACTAGTCCCCTAAAGTGCAAAAGTACTAATTGTGGACCTAAATTTCTCCTTTGCGCTTTATGGATTTTACTAATTTCTTCAAATGATGTGCGGATTTGCGCTTTCTAAATTTAGAATTGAGTAGCGCTAACTGCAAACAAGAAAAAGGAGAGAGCCGTCTAAATCCACTACGTTCTGTAGCAATATATTTCATTAAAGTTTCATCATCATTTTCTTGAACACTGGAGGGGAACGCCATCTTTTGTTAACACAATGGAGCTCCACTCTGTGGAAACAAATTGAAACGATTGTGTTCACAGAGCTTTATACTCTCACTGACTCTCCTTCTGTGTGATGGTTTTCATTTAGTAGAGAGTTCCCACAATTCTTTGTGTGGCAGGAAACAATTGGAGCTGAGTGACAAATAAATATTTCCAGTCATCAATATTGTTACCTCCGCCAAGGGAGGAGGTAAAATTTTCGGTCGCGCATGTCTGTCGGTCGGTCTGTGGACAAAATTACTCAAAACTTATGGACGAATTTTCATGAAATTTTCACCACAAGTGGGTAATGGACAAAGGAACACACCATTAAATTTTGGTGATGTTCCCCAGCAACAGTTAATCAGCTTCAAGGAAGCGGACCACACACTTCAAATCACATCGGATCATTTGTAAACGGGTCAACCCCTGACTGTAGATATCCAGTGGGATTGCCTGAAGCGGTGTAGAAGACCAATCACGAAGCACCTAGAAATAAAACTTTAGATCGAATTGTTTTTAAATTGAAAAACTTACCATATTTTTCGGACTATAAGCCGCACCGGACTATAAGCCGCACCCGCCATTTAAAAAAAAAAGCGCAAACATCAACATATAAGCCGCACCGGACTATAAGCCGCACCCGCCATTTTAAAAAAAAATATCCGCGAACATTAACATATAAGCCGCACCAGACTATAAGCCACACCCCCAACATAAAAAAACAGTACACCCAAATTTGCCATCAAAAAAGTGAATTCAACATCAAAACATAAAAAGCAAACCCTTAGGAATTAAAGTTCGGAGGCATTCGGTTCATTTAACTGACCTTATTTTAGTAGTTTTCTTTAACAGTTTCTGGTCCAACAAAACGTCTCATTCATCTTCCTCCAGCGCACTGAAACCATCGAAGTCCCCCTCTTCAGTGTTGGAGTTAAACAAGGTCAGAAAAGCTGCGTCACACAGCGGTGTCTTTTCAGTGTTGCTTTCTGTGTCGCTGTCCTCCCGGGGTAATGCTGGCTCTGAAGCTGTGATGGGATAGCCCTCCCGCTCCAGCGTATGTCACTGCATGGGATTCCTTCCCCGGGGAGTGCAATGAGGAAAAAAAAGTCTGCAGCTCTTCACTCGACATTTATCCACAAACTGGTCAGATTCCACCGTGAAAAATGTCTGTTTTATCCCCTTTTGTGAGTTTTTGGCCATTGACTATCTTCAAATCGCTGCTTCTTGGTCAACAGTCAGCTCTGGAAGCGATCGCTTTTTTCTTTTTTTATTCCTTTCTTTTTTTGAAGTGAGTGGTTGAAGCAAATTGAGCATAAGAGCCCACTGGTGGCTTAAGAAAAAAATCCATGTATAAGCCGCACTGGTCTATAAGCCGCATGGTTCAAAGTTCAGGAAAAAAGTTGCGGCTTATACTCCGAAAAATACGGTACTTTTTGAAGTTACTTTAATGTAACAACAGATCATTTTCATAATACATTGGCCTGTGCGTCCTAACAATTTTGTGTTTACGTTTTAGGAGTTTTTTTCCCCCCACATGTATCGGAAAGGTAAGCTAGCTAACTCACCCCCCCACCATTCAGGTCTGTTATCCAGTAGATAACGCTAAGGTTTTCTTAAACAATTATGTTTATTCTGTTCTTTTTTATGGCTAAATGTTTTCTTTTTTCTGATGCTGTTCCACTCCTTCTGTTGCATGTAATTTATTACGTGTCTAGTCAATGTAAAGCACTTGTACACAAACAAACATATGACTAAAAATGTAATAAATCACACAAAACAAACACACACACTCACACACAAATGGCCTTGGTGGAGGTTTGCGCTCTCAGAGTGCTTCTAGTTGTTTATATATTTAAATGAGCTTTGGCAGGATAGAGGAAGGAATTATAATTTATGTCCCTCCGCATCTTCACCAACCCGCTGTCTCACATTGTATTGAAGCTCACACAGAACAGTTTAAATTCATGCTCTTATTTTGAAGAGCGAGTTCCTTTGTCCTGTAGGCTACCCAGAATTCCTTGCTTCAGTTTCACAATAAAGAGTTTAACATTACTAATATATCTGCATGTTTCCTTACCAAAGCCCTACCATAAACATAAGAAAATGACCAAGAAGCAGCAGAACTAGTAATCCCCAAACTGCAACAATATGTACCAATCTGTGAAAGAAAATGATCTTTCCACTAGTTGGCAGTGAAGTGCTGACATATCTTCTGGTGTCACGGGAATGTTTTCTGGTGAACGGAGACAGATTTGTGCTTTATGGTTAGCTTCCGCTAAGTTTTTTTGAGCATATGCGCTTTTGAACTTGCGGACCTAAATAAATTGACTAGCGTTTTAGAAATTGCGCAACTAAATTTTGAATTAGCGCTGCGTACCACTGTCTGTGATCATCAGAGCACTCAGAACAGTGACCTCCATGTGGGATAAGTGGCTCCAGTAAATACCTGGAGAAACATTTCAGTCCAGAAAAGTGCAGTACTAGGAACAGCTAATACTGCAAAGAACCCTCAAGTGACCAGGCCTTGCTTGAGCTTGAGATGAAGAGTAACCAAGCCAGCCCAGTGGAACAAGGGCTGGGTGAGAAAAAAAGTGTAATTTTATATATATCAAAAGAAAAGAAAATTGCAAAAAATATATATCAAACTACTAATCTGGCAGCATAATTATCACTTTACACAAATGAAAAAACATACTAGGTGTTGGATACAATTCAAGATTTTTTTTTAATTTTGGCATCATACAACCCCAAAATATACATAATAATTTTGTTTACCTAATCTTTTTATATTATTTTTTTTTTCATTTTTTAACATTTAATGAAACCAGACGTAATCCACACAAAACTAAGCCTGTCATTAATCTGTAAATCACTTCTGTAGATAGAAACAAGCATCAATGTTCTCCATAACCTTGTGTTGACTTTCTTGCAATGTTCTCATTCTCTTTAAGCTGCTCAAAGATGATGTGGTGAACTCAGGTCAAGGTAAATTCAAGGCACTGGATAGATGAGAGAAAAACAGCCCATATTGTTCTCCTTCTCTTTCTGGGAATAAAGCAGTATTGTGTTGCTTATAAAGAAGAAAAACATACTTTTCCTTAACTAAAAAACTTCTGAGTGCTCACACCAGGTGAAACAAGGTTGAACAGTGGGGTGTTTAAATGTCAGAAGCTGAATTGGCATTCTTCAATGAGAGAAACTGAAATGCTGAAAGAGGGTGCAGCAACACCAGTTTCAATTTATTACTTGAAATTAGATCGACCTGCAACAAATATAGAAAACTGCACTGAGCTGTAAGGTTGATAACAGAGGCAGAAGAGAAGATGTCCTTTAGATTTGAGATAGTTGACAAATTACAGGTGTATTAGTGCAGGTCAGGGTCACCCTGCAGCTCATACTGTACAGATTTAGAAGAAGGACAACAAAGCCAAACCAAAGGAACACAGAAAAAAAACATGGCCTCATCTACCAAACAAAAGTTTCATCAATGACAACAGAGGAGAGAGGGGAGCTGTGAGTACAGGGCTTGAAGATTTCTCAGAGAAAGAAAAACACCTACAGTTTTAAACAGTGTTGCAATAGCATACTGGTGTCACTACATAACATATACTGCAGTTGACTTACTTATTGTGGGTGTAAATGTCATTAACAGTGGTGGGCAGCACTAATTGAAAAATAAGCTGCGCAAATTATAAAGTGCTAGTAAAATTACTTAGGTCCGCAAGTTAAAGTGCAAATGCTAAAGGAAACTTAGCAGAAGCTAATTCTACAGTGCAAATTTCTGTCAGCATTCACCAAAACCTGTCTGCAGTTTGTCAGTGTAATCAATTTGGGTGGGCAAATGTTCACATTTGATGGTGTCTGGCACATTGGAGAGGTGTGCTCTTCACCGATGAATCCCAGTTTTACTGTTCAGGGCAGATGGCAGACAGCCTGGGTGGCATTGTGTGGGTGAACGGTTTGCTGATGTCAACATTGTGGATCGAGTGGCCCATGGTGACGGCAGGGTTATGGTATGGGCAGGCATATGTCATGGACATCAAATAGAGGTGCGCATGTCTAAGGGAGAGTTCAGCCAACCTGCAAAGAAATGGTAAATGAACTGAACTTATATAGTACCAAGTACAAACAAGTACAAGTAGTAGCGCTTTACACTACAGTCATTCACACACTGATGGTAAGCTAAATTGTAGCCACAGCTGCCCAACCAGCCACACTGACAGGGGTAGGGCTTCCATTCACCAGTGCCACTGGACTCTCTGACCACCATCTGTAGGTAAGGCGAGTGACGTATCTTGTCCAAGGACACAATGACTGACCACTCTACCACAGCCACCCCTCAATGAGAAAACACATTTTGACCACTTGTATCCGCAGTCTTGTTATTTCAGTCACTACGCAAATTTCGTGGTCATGGGTGAGGGTAGGAGTGTAGACTGACTGGTAAACAGATAGTTTTGTCTTACAGCTCAGCTCCCTCTTCACCACAACAGACTGGTACAGAGTCTGCAAAACTGCAGAAGCTGCACCGATTTGTCTATCAATTTCACCATTCCATTCTTCCCTCACTTGTGAACAAGACCCCAAGATACTTGAACTCCTCAACTTGAGGCAGAACTTTTATTATTTTACTAAACCATATACCAGAAACATTAACCAGATAAAAAAACAATCTCTTTCACAAGGGTGACTTGGTCAAGAAAGGCAGCAGCACACGACACAATAGAAAAGATAGAAAAACAGTATTAAAAAATAGTCATTAGAAATATATAAATACCAACAATGTGATAATAAAGGGCAGTGTTGAGTCAAAACTAATTTAAAACAGTGGCAATTTAAGATTGAAAACACAGGCAATATTGCCATGATATCCATTGTTGGGTTTTAAAATTTTCCTAAAAGCATTCAGTGAAACAAGCACTGACAATTTTAGTTCAGCTTGCATGGTATTCCAGGCAAAGGGGGCAAAATAATTAAAACTCTTTTATTTCTCTTTACAGTTTGCACACGAGGAACATAGAGATGCAAACAGTCTTTGGAGTACAAGGCCTAATTGCTGTCTGTTTTTCAAATAAAAGTGCACTTTACTCCCAATCCAGAGAGAGCAATTCACCCTTTTCTGACAGAGGACCATGGACAGAGATTTGAAGGTGCTGATCCTCAGCCCAGCTGCTTTATACTCAGCTGCGAACCACTTCAAGATCATGGCATGATGACTTCAACAGAATGACATCATCTGCAAATAGCAAAGGAATCCTGAGGCCACTGAACCAGACTCCCTCCGCTCTCTGGATGCACCATTAAATTACGTCCATGTAAGTTATGAACAGAATCGGTGACAACATGCAGCCCTGGCAGAGTCCAACTCCTACTATGAAGGGGTCCGACTTAGTACTGGCAATACAAACCAAACTCTTGCACAGCTTATATAGGGGCTGAATGGCCCATAACAACGAACCCACAATCCCATACTTGTGTCTTCTACAGTGAACTTCAAGGAAGACATTGGAATACCTTCTCCAAGTCCACAAAACACATGTAGACTGGATTAGCAAACTCCCATGACCCCTCGAGAACCCTAGTGAAGGTAAAGAGTTGGTCCAGTGTTCCACGGTCAGGACCAAACCTGCATTGTTCCTTCAGAATCTGAGCTTTGACCATCAATCGGACTCTCTTCTCCAGTGCCCCTGAAAGGATCTTACTGGGGAGGCTAAAGCTTAGGTTATAGTTGGCGCGACGCACAGGGCGCGAGGGAGTTTGCGTCAAAAGTTACACAATCACGTCATCCCCGCCCCTGCGTGTTGTGTCCTGACGCGTGGTCGTGCATCTCAGAAATTTTGAAGGTCCGCAAAGGCTGCATGCCACTCGTCGCGAAGGTGCTCTCGCTGAACAGGTCCAAATGTAGTGGCATCTGTATGATCCCTCCATGAGAGATCACAAAGACAACCAGATGGCACAAAACTCATGGAAAGAAATAGCAACGGCTTTAAAGAAAGATGAGTTAATATGCCGGACGACATGGAAAAATATTTGCGACCAGTTTGTGATCCTGGAGGAAACAAATCAGTGTTGCTCTCTCAGTCCGTGAAGCACAGAGAAACAGATAATATGGAAAAAGAGGTAAATATTGTTACTTTGTTATGTGTGACATCAAGCGTTTCTTCTTCTACACTCTTCCCGACTACTGTTCCACTGGTTTGGCACCGTACTGCCGTCTGTCGGTGACGGAAGAACAGTGATAACATGAACATCAACTATGTTTTTACACAGCGCGTGGCTTAGAAGTGTGTGCACTCTGCGGAGCTTGCGCAACAACCCAAAGCGCGACTATAACCCAGCCTTAAGGAGAGTGATGCCCCTGTAATGGGTGCTGTTGTGGGAAGATGCTCAAAAACACGGCGAGAGGGTATTAAAAGGACAAATAGTCTTGCGGGGTATGTTCGTAAAGTAATTTATTATGGAGCAGACATGAAACAGAAAACAATCAAAGAAGTCTGTTAGATGTGGACCCCCGACTGAGGGCGGAAGAGAACTGTTATACCTTCAGCTATCACCATGTGATAACGAACAACCAATCACAACCTGCCCATCCTGATACACGGAAATAGGTCAACTCGATGATGACGTCCGGAGGAAATCAATGAGATATGAACAAGTGGACAGTGTCATGGTGATATAGAAATAAGTATTCCACAACACCATAGAAAAACTAGCTAATTTAAGTTCATATTAAAGCGCAAGTTCAATTTGACACTCACAAGCTGACAATAAATCATGTGCAATATATGCACAACACTGCCAACTAGCGATGTATGAATCCTTTTACAGCTTAACCCTACAACCGCCGATTGCTGGGGATGTGAG
>NW_013953352.1:68044-69866 GCF_001266775.1 Austrofundulus limnaeus
AAATAAAAGAAAAATTGTAAGTGGTTCAATTCTCAACAAAAATTTTCCCCCTATCCACTTATGTTTAGTTTCTGGAGTATATGAATGTGCCAGTGTTGTACTCATCTTGATAAGGGAGGGTGCAAAACTGGACAGTCTGTCCTCCGGCCCGTCTGTACCCCTCCGGAACCCGGGATGAAGCATTTTTTTCTGGCAGCCAGCTGTACTGCGCCCCGCAGTCTGGGAGGGGCCCCCCAGACAAAGCCGAAGGGCAGAGGCCATCTTCCTCATACAGAAAAAAAAACACAGAAACAAAAAGTGTTATAGGACCAAAATTAGGCCAAGGTAGTACAGGTCAAAGTTCACAATTTCAGAGCAGTATGGTTTTGCTCAACAAAAGAAAGGAGAAGTTTCATTCACAGAACATATAAAGCTTTTGTGTGTGCGTGTGTGTGTGTTTTCACTCATCTTTCTCCATGAGGGGTGACTGGCCGTCTGCCTCAAATCTGCCCTCCGACTCCCCCCCACCAGAAACCCCGGTTAGATGTGGTCATCACTTTTGTCCGCCGTTGAATCTTGGAGTCCAGAATCCGTCACAGGTGTGCATATTATGCAGACGTGGCATTCCACCCAGGGGGCTTCGCTCCACCCCCCCTGTCTCTCCTCCTCGCAACAGTCTGATGATGGTCGCTCAAGCTGACTGATGGAACAGCTTATCAGAAAACAGTCAAAATACATACTTATTCAACGTTCAGGCTGCCACATGAAGAATAGGTGATGAGCAATCAGCTGCTGGCTCTGAGACTCAGACTTTGAAGTTTCAACCTTCACACAGTCTTCGAAGCTTTGTTTTAAAACTTTCAAACTGTCTCTTTGCAGCTGGACAGATAAGGCAGCCAGCTGGGTCTTGAAGTGTTTTTCTTGCTGCTGTTCATGTTGAAAGGAGTGTTGCTTGGGTGGGGGGGGGGTTGTTGGATCAGTCTTAGACAAAACACGTCAGATGTTTCCCACCTTATCATGGTGATGGGTGAAAAGGGGTGAACACTTGCCAGATGTTTGTAGATGTTGTAGTCGGACAGGGTGWGTCCAYCTTCAAGCTGCCTGTAGGTGAAGAGCAGCTTCTGCTGGTCAGGATGACATTGTTCTGGGTCTTGACATCTCAGTGCTGGCCTCAGCAACTCTGTCCATTCTCCATGATGTCCATCGTTGGTCCAGATCTTCAGGTTTCAGGCGGGCGGAGAGGAACGCAGAGAAGAGCAGAGGACCACCAAGGAAAACACTCCCTCATCACGTCACATGAAAAACAGCACACACACAAAACAAAAACAGTATCAATAAAACAGTTCCATTTAATCCAAGCAGCTTTTCAAACTGACTGATAAAGCAGCTCCTCAGTAAAATGTCAGGCATTAGAACATTTTTATGCCCATTAAATGCTGCTCCATCATTAAGTAATTTTAAATCTCAGATAAACAATAAAATAAAGAAAGAAGAAAAATAATAATCACCTTGTTCCTTGTTCTACTTCCTCCCAGAAGTTAGAAAGAAAAAAAATAATTCATTTATATGTCTAAATGGCATGTAACCCAGTCTCCAGGTCAGAATGAGACAAAATGTTTCTCTTTTAAAACTCTGCATCTTATTTCAAAAAGGTGAAACAAAGAAAAAAAACAACAACATAAGAGTTGAAATAAGAGCACTGGCTGAACCATTTTAAACAAAAAAAACAAACAACTGAGGGAGACTAAAAAAAAAATCATTTCAGCACATAACATTTCCCAAAAGTTTCATAAATTTAAGTTTCACTTCTTTGTTTTCAAATGAAATAATTTTCACATTTCAC
>NW_013953352.1:69876-75726 GCF_001266775.1 Austrofundulus limnaeus
ACTGATGCAGCAGCTCCTCAGTAAAATGTAGGCATTAGAACATTTTTCTTTAATGCCCATTAAATGCTGCTCCTTTATTAAGTAATTTAAATCTCAGATAAACAAAATAAAGAAAGAAGAAAAATAATAATCACCTTGTTCCTTCTTCTACTTCCTCCCAGAAGTTAGAAAAAATAATAATAATTCATTTATATGTTTAGATGGCCTGTAACCCAGTCTCCAGGTCAGAATGAGAAAAATGTTTCTCTTTTAAAACTCTGCATCTTATTTCAAAAAGGTGAAACAAAGAAAAAAAACAACCCTCTCCCACGTCTGAGAGAGAGAATGATCTTAATCACAATTTTGAAATAAAAGCACTGGCTGAACCATTTAAAAAAAAAGAAAAAAAAACAAATGAGGGAAAAAAAATCATTTCAGCACATAACATTTCCCAAAAGTTTCATAAATTTAAGTTTCACTTCTTTGTCTTCAAATGAAATAATTTTCACATTTCACCCTGAGTTAGTCAGTAAAACACATTTGTTTTCATGCAAGTCAAGGGTTCTAATGGAGCAGGAAATAAATAAAACGGCCTTTCTGCTGCCCGCACGCACCGCACACAATCCTTTTCAAAACAAAGCTTGCGGCAGAGAGGGGAAAACCGACCGGGGCCCTCGGTCAGAACCCCACACAGCCGCCCCTGCTAAGGAGGAGAGCGCGCGCGGCTGAAAACACAGCAGTGCCCAAAATACGCTCCAATAAACATTAGTTATTAGTAAAAATGATTCACGGACAGACAAACTTTTATCAGTTATTGATTTTAACTATTGAATCACGTTGGTCCCCAGGAAAAACCAACCAGACGTCACATACCCGCAGACACAACGTTCCTTGCTGCCATCTTTGTTTATGTGTTAGCGTGGTCTAGAAATGAAAACTTATCTGGTCTCATTCTGCGGCTGTAAACTCGGACATCTCTGCCCTGTAATTGTCATTACAGCCTCAGAAAGACCAGACCAGCGTCTAAAATTTATAATTTCAATGTGTGTGGCCTGAAATATTTGCCGTAGMTATTTAGCATAGCGTGCTAATGGAAACGTTAGCTCACCCGTTGTGGCCCATRGCGGATCCATAGCTTTTAGCGTAAGGGCTGTCCAGCGCTCCCCGAGGACTGAGTGGCGGACGAACGGTGTCCCAACACTCTCAGTCGTGCTAACTCTGCACTTATGTAAAAAAAACCTCCTTAAACGTAGTTTTCGGCGGCCGCCTTATCCCAAACTGAGCTCCCTAACCTACCCTGTTTTCTCCTGAAAACAGAAAAAATGGAGAAACCGACTTTCTCCCAACAGCTAGCCTGAGCTAACTGTTAACTAACCAGGTTCGAGCTAAACTCTCTCCTGGCTAGCTCAAAACAAAAGAAATTAAAACCTCCCTGTTTTGAAACTCGGTGCGGAATGAATCGCTCCCACACCTACCCTCGGTTAAGAAATCAGTCAGCCCTCGAGCGCACACAGAACAGGCACCTGATTTTTAGTGTGTGCTAAGCTTGAGAGAAAAAAAAATTAGCTTTAGCACTTTTCGCTTATTTAATTAATTATTTATTTATTACCGACAGCGTAAAGTTGTTTGGCTCACCGTGCTTCCGTCCAGACAGGTTCTTTTTCAGCCCCGGTGCCGGAGCGCAACCCCGCAGCAGCCGCCCGCATGACGGATCCACAAAAACACGGAGCAGACAAAAGCCTCCGTGAGGCATGAGGTCGCCGCCATGTTTGCTGTATCATCCGAAACAAAACAGACCGCTGCCGCGCGCGCCGCTCCGGCCCCTGCAGGCTTCCGTAATTGTGACGCCAACTGTTGCGGGAAGATGCTCAAAAACACGGCAAAAGGGTGTTAAAAGGACAAATAGTCTTGCGGGGTATGTTCGTAAAGTAATTTATTATGGAGCAGACATGAAACAGAAAACAATCAAAGAAGTCTGTTAGATGTGGRCCCCCGACTGAGGGCGGAAGAGAACTGTTATACCTTCAGCTATCACCATGTGATAACGAACAACCAATCACAACCTGCCCATCCTGATACACGGAAATAGGTCAACTCGATGATGACGTCCAGGGATATCACAAGATATGAACAAGTGGACAGTGTCAAGGTGATACAGAAATAAGTATTCCACAACAGGTGCACACCCTCCTGTCTCCCTTCTTGAAAAGATAATCCATCCCCCCAGTCTGCCATTCCAGTGGCACTGCCCCTGGTGTCCACACAATGTTGCAAAGGCATGTCAACCAAGACAACCCCAAAACATTCAGAGCCTTGAGGAAATCAGTGCAGATCTCATCCTTCCATGAAGCCTAGTCACCATTGAGCTTTTAACTGCCTCAGCAACGTCAGCCGCAGTTATGGACAGACCAGCCCCAAAGTCCTCAAACTCTGCTGCCTCTATTGAAGCTATGTCGGTGGGATTGAGAAGGTCTGAGAAGTATTCCTTCCACCTCCTGAATACATCCTTGACTGAGGTCAACAGCACCCCACCTTTTCTGAGCACAGTGTTAGTGAAGTGCTGCTTCCTTTGCCTCAGCCTCCGGATGGTTTGCCAGAATCTCCTCATAGTCAATCAAAGGTTTTTGTCCAAAGTCTCATTGAACTTCTCCCACATCCAAGCTTTTGCCTCAGCAATGGCCAGGGCTGTGGCCCACTTGGCCTGACCATACTACTCAGCTGCCTCTGGAGTCCTACCAGTCAACAAGACTATATAGGACTCCTTCTGCTTGACGTCCTCCCTTACCAAAGATGTCCACCACGAAGTTCAAGGCTGGCCATAGCAAAAACCACAGACAACCTTGCGCCCTCAGCTCAAAGCAGCTACTTCAACAATTGGGGTGTGGAACATGGCCCACCTGGACTCAATGTCTCCCACCCCGGCTGGAATGTAAGTGAAGTTCTCTCGGAGGTGTGAGTTAAAGGTCTGTCTGATGGGTTCTTCTGCCAGGTATTCCCAGCAAACCCTCACTACACATGTGGGTCTGCTGTGTCTGTCCGGCATCTTTTCCCACCATCTGATCCAATTCACTACCAGGTGGTGATCAGTTGACAGCTCAGCTCCTCTCTTCACCCGAGTGTCCAAAACATATGGCTGCAGATCAGATGACAGGACCATAACAGCAACTGCTCAGTCCCAGATTCTAGTGTGATGAGAGTAAGATGGGCTTTTTCACCTGTCAGACTGGAGTTACCTCACCAACTGGATGTGACTTCCTCTAAGATACGTCTAGACTCTAGAGTAAGGGAAATGGGTATTCGGTCCCTTACTGATTTTGTAAGTTTACCACTTACAAAGATATGAACAGTTTAAAATTTTAAGTGTGGGTTAATTTTAACAGTGAGAGACAGAATATTACAAAAATGCAGATGACATTCAGATCTATTTGCCTTTGAGATCTAATGGAGCTCAGAGGACTGAGAACCTGCAGAACTGTCTAAGGGATGTTAAATCCTGGATGGAGCTAAATTTTCTTTGTTCAAATGAAGATAAAACAGAGGACCTGAGATTTGGAAAATCAGACCTACTGGCAGGATTAAACAGTGCTGTTGGCCCTTTGGACTCAGACTGGGTTTTTTATTAGGAATCTTGGGGTAATTTTGGACAACATTTTTAAATTTGACAGACAGGTCAGTGCAGTGGTCAAATGTAAAGTTAAGCCTTACCTTCCCTACGATGACTTTATGAAGGTTATTCATGCTATTATCTTTTCTAGACTGGACTACTGCAATTCACTTTAAAGTGGAATTAACCAGTCTCTTCTCAACCGTCTCCAACTGGTCCAAAATTCAGCAGCGCGTTTGTTAATGGAGACAAGACGGTGTGAACATATTACTCCTGTTCTAGGCTCTCTTCATTGGCTGCCTGTTCCTTTTAGGATTGATTTTAAAGTTCTACTTTTGGTTTTTAAATGTCTAAATGGTTTTGGCACCTCCTTATCTGTCTGATGTTCTACATCGCTACCATCCCGGTAGAGCTCTGAGATCTGAAGATCAGATGCTGTTGGTGGTTCCCAGGACTTGGCTGGTGACTAAAGAAGCTACGCCTTCTCAGCCGTAGCTTCTAAACTCTGGAACAAGTTTCTTCCTTCTGTGAGGTGTGCCAGATCGCTTAATGATTTTAAATGTCTTTCAAAGACTTAACTTTTTGCTTTGGCTTTTAATTCTAGACAGCACATGCAGTACATTTTTGACATGGAATATACAGTACAGCTTTGATGAGCAGCTAGTCTGATCCTATTGAGCATGTGAGCATGCCAATGTTCATATGCCTTCTTTCCACCTCCACCATCAAAAAAGAACAGGTTTTCCTCCTCAGACTCCTGATCCAACGCAACAGTGGTAGATAACTGATCCACTTTCACGACTTCAACACATTTGTACTCGGTCAGAAAAAAAATTCCGAAAATATGTATTTACTGATTGTCTGTCTCACATTGCATTGAAGTATAAAGCTAGCTGAAAGTTTGGAACTCAACACACTCCACACATTTTGAACTGAGAAAGTGCCCTAGACTTCTATCCGCAAGCCTCCAGCTTCTGAATAGAAGTCCAGTTGTTTTTTTTTTTTTTTGTTTGTTTTTGTGGGGATTGATCATGATGTGTAGTGGTCACCTACGGGTGGAATAAACAGTTCCACCTGTCTTTGACCTTGGTCTTGTTGAGATATGCAATTTTATATTTACTTTTGTTATCAGTTTACTAATCAGGATATTCATCAGCTTATATGCTTACTTATTAATATTTTTAATCAGTTGAATTATTAACTGTTTTATTACTTTATTTACTTGTTAAACTTTGAGTGTGTTAAAAGACAGAGTGACATCTTTAGCCTGCAAAGCAGCAGCAAGTAAGTTTGGGGGAAGGGCAGTTCTTGTTCCTAGCCAGAGACTAGGTCAGGGGTCAACCCTCACCCCATTAGATAGACAAAAGCTGTGTGTGAAGAGATGCTGCCTTTTCCTCCTTCAGCCAGAAGCAAGAGAGAAGCCATCCAGCTGCTTATAACGCTGCTGAGAGCACTCCATCATGTTGTACCTGGCTTCCCTCCTAAATGCGCATTTATGCTTTAATAATTCTGTATTTTATTGAACTTTTATAATTACATTTAATAAAGGTGGGTTTGAACTTTTAAGTACTGTCTGTTATATTTCACCTCGGTGCCAGGTCAGCAAACGGAAGAACAAAGAACTCGGGCAAGGCTTCCATCAGAGAGACAGACCTCTGTTCAATTTAAAGTCATTACAGGTTTTCTTAAACAGTAAAGAGACATTTTCTTCTTGTTAATCAGATAACAAACAGAATATGTTACGCTGTTAAGGTTGAGCTCTGATAAATTGCCGGACCACAGAGAAAGATTTAACCATTTATTAAACACAAACTGGATATTTCTTTGGTTAGTAGGTAGATCCGGGTCAGTCAGTTCTAGACACAGAGAAACAGGATTAGTGGCTGGACAGAGCTGGTAATAATTATTGAAATTAACCGAAGCCACTAACCTGTTCTCCGCTGAATGAGTCCGTGAAGCAACTGAGACGAAGGCGCTTTGGTTCTGGAGCGGGGCGATGACGTCACCGTTTGTTTGTGTTTTGAATTGGGTTCCGTGATGCAAAGACAGAGTCGCTGGGCAGGCAGGGATCATACACAGGAGTCCACAGATTAAATCCGAGTTGAGAGGAGGAGGCAAGGTTCCATTTACCGTGAGACAGGCGTGGATCGTGTTCCAGGAAGTCCGATGGAGGAAAGTGCCGTTCAGGGGAGAGACCAGAGACGTGAGCCAAAAAACCAGAAAAAGGGTCGTTACCGTGGAGGCAGATGACAGGACAAAACCAGAAG
>NW_013953352.1:77900-80247 GCF_001266775.1 Austrofundulus limnaeus
GATAATGAACAACAAATCATAACTGTCTCATCCTGATACGTGAAAGTGGGTCAACCGGATGATGACGTCCGGAAGGATATCACAAGATATGAACAAGTGTTCATATCTGCAGGAACAGGAACAGGAACAGTGGACAGTGTCCAGGTGATACATAATCAGTATTCCACAACACAGAATAAGATGATCCGATTAAGTGTTTACATGAACGTCATCCCGATTATCAATCGGCATAACCCAACCTTTTCATTCAGATTAAAAATTCATTCGGATCGAGCTCAATCGGATCAGAGTAATCGTTCCGATTATTAAAACAGCCCGTTCCGGGCTGTTTACATGACACATTTTTATTCCGAACGGCCCACTAATCCGATTACTTTTTTCCATGTAAACGTAGCTATTGTTACTTGTAAATTATATATTTTTCTGGTATAAATCTGCTGTTTTACATGATTATTGAATGAAATTAACATAATTATTAATTTATTGTAAAAACATGACCAATAATCTGTGAAACAGATCCGGTTCAGCTTGCTGTTTATCTATTAGTTTCTATGGAGGCTGTGAGCTGTTGCCCTTTTAGACGCCATTTTTGCTCCTCCATGCTGTCACAGATGCTACCAGTGTACGGTATGGGCGGGGCTCAGTCTAGTGATCTATATATTTATGTCTATGGTGCAGCCCCATTTGTTGCTGTAGAAGTAGTTGAGCTGACAGATATCACAAACAAAGCTCAGATTTCTGTCATTTTGCACTATGTGGCTAAAACTGAAGCTGACTGTGAAGTCAAGGAAGCGTTTTTGGGCTTCGATGATGTGAGTGCAGACAGACGAGCTCCAGCCATAGCTGCATACTGTATGTATTGGGAGTGTTGGAGAAGTATGATTGTGTTGACAAACTTTAGCTCAGACTTATGATGGAGCTGCTGTAATGGCATCAGAGCTTAATGGGGTGCAGGCTAAAATTAAAGAAAAAGTGCCAGAGGCCATGTTTACCCACTGCTATGAACACAAGCTGAACCTGGTTCTATTACATTCTGCAAAATGCATGCCAGAGTGTCAAACATTTTTTAAAACAGCTGAGAGACTAGGAGCATTTTTCAGCAAGTCCACAAAGTGCACTCATCTGCTGGATGACGTCAAGTGCCATTTACCTAGAGCAGCGCCCACAAGATGGAGCTCAAACTCTTGGCTGCTGCAGACAATAAGCATGCACCAAAATGATCTGCGCAAGATATTCCATAACATTATGGAAAATCCTGACAACTGGGATAATGGCACGTTGTTGATGGCAGGAGGGTGTGATTGGTGGCTGTCAAAATTATCATCATGCTTTCTCATTACAGCATTTGAGGGCATTTTCAGTGAAAATGACACACTTTTTAAAGTGCTGCAAAACAAAGTGATGGCCATTGAATATTGTCTCACGCATCCATGACACCGTTGCAGTTCTTGCGCGCATGAGACTGGACTTTGACATTTTCTATGACCAATTTGAACAGAAGTGTGGCAGACTTGGCTTGACAGAGAGTGGAGACAGTCTGTCAAAGACGAACAGAGACGAGTGTTCTTTAACATCATGGAAAACATCAGCAATCAAATGAAGGCCAGGTTTGATCATTTTGGTGAGCTAGCTTTCCTTGGTTTGGTGGATTGCACATAATTCACTGAAATGCCACGACAGTTTGATGACAAGAAACTGCAGAACCTGTCAAGCTATGCCAAGTTCTTTGATTTTGTGAGACTAAAGGTGGATCCAATTGGACTGTACAGCTCACGACTAGTAAGAAATGAATGTAAATCTCCTTGAGAGCTTCTCAGGTTTTTGACCTAGAGGGATCTTGTTCAGACTGTTCCTGAGGCAACAAAGTTGCTTCAGCTGGTGCTCACTTTGCCAGCTACTACAGCATCAGCGGAGGGGTCATTCTCAGCATTGAAAAGACTCAAAACATACAGTCAGAACAGGACAGATCAAGGATGGCTTACTTCCCTGGCAGTGGTCTCCATCGAGACAGAGAGACTTTTAAAACTGAAGGAAAATAAGACTTCTACAAAAATGTAACAGACATGTTTCTCCAGAAGAATCGACAAATGGACTTCACTTATAAGTAAATGTTAGACCATAATTAATTAGGACCATTTTAATGAAATATGCACCAAATGAGTTAAATTTAGTTTGTGTAAAGAAAAGTAATTAGATATGAAACATAACTTTTTAACTGTTGTAGCAATTAGAGTTTTTCACCAGCAGTTTCCTGGTTGGCCGAGGCGTTAATCAGCGCAGCTGCAGCTGATCTCCTGATGAGCACCTGAGGGCTTTATAAGACGACACTGGTGAACTGATCCTCGCC
>NW_013953352.1:80776-83253 GCF_001266775.1 Austrofundulus limnaeus
TCTCCGCCCTGCTCACCTGCCTGTCTGCCTCCAACGCCTCAGGAACTCACCTGCTCACCTTTGATCAACTCAACCTGGAAACAAAAGGAAACAACTTACCTCCGTGGATCCTCACCTTCTCCTCTGTGCCGCTCCTCCCTCATAGACCTGTAAGAAATAATATACTTATCATTATTGCAAGATCTCATCTCCCGTCAAACAAATACTCACCGGCTCACCTTCCTTTGCAGCTCCTCCCAGTCCCCCATCCTGACCTTCACTGTAAATAAAATCACTTACTTTTTGCATTTGGTCTCCCGAGTCTGTTTCGTTCCAAACCCGTTCATCTTTGACTTTTCAAAAACCTGATAACTGTTGCCAACCATATGGTGAATAAGCTACTCTACTGAGTTCAAATATTTGTAAATCTGATTCTGAAAGAGTCAGTGCATCTCCAGCCATGTGCCTCACTGCACTTCACTGTTCAAATGTATTTAACAGTGTAGTTGGTTGATTTAAATATTTATTTTTTTGTTATTTACACATTGCACTCTGCTATGTCTCTATAAAGCTAATCTAGATAAATCAATCTTTAGAGATTAATCGGTGCTTTAAATTACACTCATACACTGATGGGACACATCAGAGACAGTGGGAGTTCTGTGTGTTGCCTGTGGACACTTGGACATGTGACTGAATAGTGGTGGAATCGAACCACCAACTCTCTCATTGGAGGACTCCCCTAACCACTCATCTACAGTCACCCCAAATCACAAATTGCCTGCATATTTTTTTAAACAAGAACAAACTAATTTGGCCTAGACATGCCTAAAAAAAAATGATGGTATAAGGTAAAATTTAAAATAACAACATGCTTACCAGGATCTAGACTAAACACAAATTATTCCTGTTGTTTGTAAAATGAGAGAAGCTCCCTGTCCTCTTCACATCCTTTTTCATTTTCCCAGATGTGCGCTCTCTTAGTAGTGTTTCCCGTAAAACTTTGGCAGCTTGACATGGTTCTTTAATCAGCCTCCAATCTAGAAGACAATAAATGAAACAATTAAAATAGACAATCTAATCCAGTAGATTACTTACAGTTTGTCAAAGTTAAGGAATTTTACATAACAAAAAGAGGAAGCAACAGAAATCACTTTTTTGCCTTTAGTTAACCGAAAGTATAATAAAGCCCTGTCAAAATTATGTTTTAGACAAATTATCCATCCATCCATCATACCCGCTTATTCCTTTCAGGGTCACGGGAATCACTGGTGCCCATGTCCAGCAGTCACAGTGCGAGGGACGGTGTACACCCTGGACAGGTCGCAAGTACTTATGTCAAATTAAATTTTTTAGGTCTAAATTACTAACAAAAATTATGTATTTGATCAATTTGTGTTAGCATTACAGTATGAACACATGTAAAAGAGGCTTCTAGTTGAGTTTTTTAATTCCACCTAAAGTAGATATCTTGAATATTTTCACAAATTGTCTAAAACATTATAGTGTGACAGGGACATTAGTTAGAAAATTTGTGATGTCCAGGTAACAGACCAAGCACCTTAACTAGTAAGCCATAAATAGCGTTATTTTAAAAATATGTTGCTTTTTCATTGACTAAACTTACATTAGGTACAACCGTATAACAGCATTGTTGTGATGAATGTCAGCTATTTTATGCTGACATAAACGATGTAACTAATGTAACAACTGGGTCAGATCGCAGAATTTAAATAAGTGAACTCAGACTACTACTGGACCAATTCTACGATTCGTCTGCTGAAGCAAAAGTGTGACTGATGACACAGATGAAATTTGAAGAAAAACAACCTTATATTTAACAATTTGGCATTGAAAAAAACACTTTCAAATAAGCGGGGCGGCTGTGGCAGAGTGTTTAGACGAGTCATCCTAGAACCGGAAGGTTGCCGGTTTGATCCCCCGTCCAGTTGTCTCGGTTGATGTGACATTGGGCAAGACACTTCACCCCTAATGCCTGTGATGTGTGTCCCATCAGTGTATGAATGTGATTGGCACTGATAGATGATTGTATATGTTAACTTTGTAGAGACCTAATAGAGTGCTGTGTGAATGGGTAAACGAGGACACAGATTGTAGTGGGAAGCGCTTTGAGTGTCCTGGATGGACAGAAAAGTGGTATATAAGTACAGTCCATTTACCATAAGCAAACAATTTACAAATGGGCCCAAAACATGAATCTTGCAAATAAAATAAAGTCAAATGAAATACTCCTGGGGGATTTTAGTCAGTCAGTGTGGACCACATCAGAAAGGTTTCTCCAGGAGTCCCCTGGTGGATTCTCATTGAGGGAGGGTTGGACTGAAAACCCTTTGTAGTTTGTGGGTGAAGTTCCTGTAGTTGTGACAGATATATGAGTCTCGTTGCCACTCTGCAGTTCCCCAAAGCTTGGCTTTGCCTGAGAGGAGAGAGATCATGAATGCCACCTTGGCTCGATCAGTAGGAAATTAAATATATAT
>NW_013953352.1:83987-98982 GCF_001266775.1 Austrofundulus limnaeus
GTCTTGGGGCTTGGGTCTCCGATCCTCCACAGTCACCATTAAATGTTCCATTGGAGAAATCTTGTATATACACGCATGTTCACAACTGCTCACAAACAGGTGCTCTGATCCGGGGGGTTCTGACTGGTCACTGAGTGTGTAAACTGTATATGTCTGTGTGTATATACTGACAATATTTATGAATGTAGGCATGTATGTATGTATATCTTTAAATACGTATGGGTATGTGTATATTTTTATATATGCCCTCCATGTATTTATCCATTTATTTTTCAGGTGAGCGGACAGATGTTGGGTGTGTGGTCCTGTGTTTTGTTGGTGTATATTTAATATACTTCTAATCGCTATTTCAATCTTTCTAATTACTTCTCTCTCTGTTTTTCTCTTTGTCACTATTTTCTCTTCACTTAAAAAAAGTCACTGATGATGAAGAAATAAATAAACTAAATAAACTAATATTTGGTTTCATTTTCTACTGAAGTGACAAAAAAAAAGGTAGGGCACTGGGCCCGAGTTTCAGCCAACGAACGCAACCAGCGGGCTTTCCTTTTGGGCAGAGGCCATGATAAACAAATATGGCTCTGAAAGCCATGAAAAAAGTGTCTGCGGGTATGGAGTCTGATAAGTTGGTTTCCCGGACGGTGGCTGTTTCAGTTTTAAAACAGCTCAGCCGCTTTCCGGGATCGCTTAGTGGAACGTGATTCAAAGCTTAAATCAAGAAGAATGATAAAGGTTGTTTTGAAACATTTTAATAACATGGTTTAGTCTCTTTGATTTTCGGGACAATTTAATGGAGGGGATTTGGGACTTTCCTGTTTCAGCCGCGCTGCGTCGCCTCCTGTAGGTCCGGCCTGGTGGGGGTGGGGTTTGGCCAGGGCCCGGTCATTCCCCCTCCCTCCTTCGCCCCCCCGCTGCCGTAAACCATGTGTTGAAAGGGGGCGCGCGCGCATGGGGGCGACAGATTACCCGTTTTGTTTTCTTTTTCATAAATCCCTAACTGGAAGAAAACTGGAGAAATATGACCTCTCCTTCCAACTCTCATTAAAACTCTAGCAGCAGCGTTTTGGATTAACTGTAGACTTCTTAAAGAGTTTTTTGGATGCCCGGATAATAAATAATTACAGTAATCCAGTCTAGATGTGATTAATGCATGAATCAGTTTTTCAGAAAAAAAAGAAGTTTGAAACGAAAGTTTCTTCAAAAGAAGAAAAAAAAGCTTCGAATTTTGGTGATATTACGCAGGTGGAAGAAGGTGGTCCTGATAACATTTTTAATGTGGGGGTTAAAAGATAACACCAAGTTTCTTTACATTAGAACTGGAGGCCAGATTAATGCCATCCAGAGGAGGTGAAAGGCTGCAAAATTGATCCCTAAGATGTTCAGGTCCAAAAACAATAACCTCTGTCTTATCTGAGTTTAGAAGCAGAAAGTTAAGAGTCATCCATGTTTTTATGTCTGTAAGACATACCTGTAGTTTAAGTAACTGGTTGGATTCATCAGGTTTCATGGATAAATATAACTGAGTATCATTAGCATAACAATGGAAATTTACCCCATGCTGTTTAATAACTTTACCTAATGGAAGCATATATAAAGTGAAGAGGATTGGTCCAAGCACTGAACCCTGAGGAACTCCATGTCTAACTCTGGTGTAAGAAGGAGATTCATTATTAACATTAACAAACTGAAATCTATCAGTTAAATAAGACTCAAACCATTTTAGAGCTGTTCCTGTAATCGCAATATCAAGTTCAAGTCTACGTAATAAAATATTGTGATCGATTGTATCAAATGCAGCACTGAGATCTAACAGGACAAGAATGGACACAAAGTCCACTGTCTGAGGCCATGAGAATATCATTAGTAACTTTTGCCAGTGCTTTATCTGTGCTATGATGAGCTCTAAACCCTGATTGAAACTCCTCATATAGATTATTTCTATCCAGATGTTCACATAGTTGATTTGCAATTATTTTCTCAAGAATTTTTGAGATGAATGGGAGATTATATATAGGTCTATAATTGGCCAGAACTCCTGAATCAAGATCAGGTTTCTTAAGTAAAGGTTTAATTACAGACACCTTAAAGCTCTGTGGCACATAACCATTCATTAGAGATAAATTAAGTATATCTAAAATATAGATATTAAGTAAGGGAAATGCTTCTTTGAACAGTCTTGTTGGGATGGGATCTAGCAGAGATAGTTTAGTTTTCTAGATGCCTGTTTTAAAGAACGTAACTCTGAGTTAAACCAAGGAGTTGGCTTCCTCTGATCAATAACTTTTTTTAGTGGAGCAATTTCATCAAGAGTTTTGCATTAAAGTTGTAATATTATCAACAAGACCACCTAAGTTACTGTTCTCTGATACATTATTCTGTAAGACAGAAGAAAATAAAGATGGAAGAGATTCTTTAAATTTAGCTACGGCATTCTCTGATAAACATCTACTATAATGAAAGTTACTCTCAGTAGCTATAAAGTTAGCTAATGTAAACTCAAAGGTTATTACAAAATGATCAGAGAGAACAGGATTGTTAGGATATACTGTATCATTACGTTCTTGCTCTCTACACCATACGTCAGAACCAGATCAAGAATGTGATGAAGGGAGTGAGTAGGTCTGTGGACATTTTAAGCAACAAAGACATATGTTGTGTTTCCATCAAGGTTTTTAATGGGCATTTTGAAGTATCTCATCAGAAAAGGTGGATGGAAACGGCTTGATTCGGAAAAACTTCCTCTAATTCGCATCAAAGTTGATACGCTCGCTTGAGGTGGTTTTTGGGTTTTTCGAAAAAGAGTTGATGCGCAAAAAGGAGATGGAAACACATTTTTCGAATCAGGTCTGACGTAGCGAACATTTACCTCACATGTTGATCAGCTGTTCCTGCTGTCTGTCCGAAACCGGTCCCAGTACCAGAGCGAGTGCAGCCACGACTCGCATCTGGAACTTCCTCCCACTGTTGGCGTCTTCTCAGTAAATCCCAGACAGAATAATTACAACTTTCCCGATAGTAGCAACACGCAACTTCTCTCCATTTTCCTGAGATGCCACTGTAACTTCCTGTATGCTACATACATGCATCTGACGTAACTGATACGCTTCAAGCCAGTTGATGGAAACACGTCTGATTCGTATTTCTTCGTTTTTACATTTTTGCGAATTTTTAAAAATTCGCTCAAAATTCGAATTAAAATTGGATGGAAACACAGCGATAGTTTTTGTAGACAAGATGAGAACCTGTTTTGTTAGGGCCATGCAGAAAGACGAATCTAATGAGCAGCTTTTAGGAAGGAAGCCTGCTGTCTTCAGGCAAAAATCTGCCATTCAGCTATAACACCAGATAAGTGTGTGTTTTTTTCTGTGTGTGTGCGTGTGTGTGTGTGCACATATGTACATTCATATGTTTCCTCTTCACTATTTTCATGCCTAGCTGTGTCCCTGTGCAGCCATGTGGAAAAGTGAGTCATTTCATTGCCCGGAGCTGGCTTCCGGACATCCACGACTTTTAGTGGTGCATATAGCAATGATGTCATGTCTACGGGATGGTGTCAGCTTTTGCCAAGACAGTTTGTTGTGTGTATGAGTTAGATTCCTTTTGGAGTATGCTCTCATCTGCATGGCACCAGGTTCACAGTGAGAAAAGGTTACTGCAGTGACTAAAGGAATTTTCTTTTTAATGAATATTTGTTGCTCTTTATATAATGTGATGCACATGTTTTTTTCCCATAGGGAAAACATATACAAGTCTAGAACAGTAAGTTTCACACAGCAAGAGATGTGTAAAAGCCATATGAGTAAATAAACAAATTGAAATGTGACAGGTGAGCATGCAGCTTTGACAGTTGGATGGTGGATGTGTCGATGTGGACATGACTGTCACAGAGTGTGAATGGTGCTCTGTCTTTGCATGGATGAGGAAGTTGGGTGGTCATATTTTCTTTTGACCATGTTATTATATCATGCAATAATGAGTTATGCAATGCATGCATTAATTGTTTGGACCTGGTCAGTCTGTGTCTCATTTAATGTAATGTTGAAAACAAGGAAATTTTAAACAATAAATCAATCATTGCTGATAAAGTATTGACCTGGAGTTGGTTTATGGCATGCATTCGACAGATAAATTCCCTGAAGTTGGCCCAGTGTGGCCCTCAATTACATCATCAATTTTACCGCACAAATAAATGGTGCCAAACCTACAACGTCACAAAATGCCCCTTCATCTTATGGCTCCACAGACTGTGGCAGTCTTCAAAACAGGCCTAGAAACCTGCTTTTTACTAAGTAATTTCCTTTAATAGTGTTTTAAGTTTTAATTTTTTAACATGAAAAGTGTATTTTGTTCTATTTGTATTGTTGCTATTGTACTGTATTTGATTGTAGCACTTTGAGATTTTTTTCTAAAATGTAAAATTCATTATTATTGTTGTTATTATTAAAATCTGCAATGATTCTAACCTGTTTGAACATATACCCTTTGACTTATTTTTTTTCTGTGGATAAACAGTGGTCTTCACAGGTAAAACTTCCAAGTAAATACGATAAAAACAAAGTAAACAGATGATCAGATGAATAAGGTGAGAAGACCAAAAATGCCCATCCAATGCCAATGTTCAGTGTCCAGTAGTCATGATGCTTTCTATCTACACCACTGTGCCCTAAACTTGTCATACTTTTATTGGTATTGTTGTTATAGTTTTAATGAAAAATTGCGTACAGATCCATGAGAGATTTTGCCAACAGTAAAGACAAATGAGCTCATGCACACTCAGACAAAGACAAATCCATAAAAATTATGTCTTCTCCTTTGACAATGTGTGGTTAGATCTGGCCTATTGTAAGGAAAACATGAAGAATTGAAGGACTCAGGACTTTTGCACCGTCCTGTAAAGATGGAAAATCTGGAGACACTGTAGACAAACTTGAAAAACTTCAATTTGACAAATGGATCTCTTGTTCAGAATTTCACTAAAATCAAAATAATGACACTGACGGTCATTCTGAAGGGAAGCTAAAATCTTCAACTATTATGAGCCTTTTAGTGTTGAGTAGATTTTCTGCTCCTTTGGAAACAGTGAGTAAAGCTGATTGCTAATCAGACAAGCAAGAACTGGAAGTAATTGGACCAAGCTGAGCTGCTGTGTCACCAATTAGCATTTCAAACTGTGGAGAGCAAAGATATCAATACAATATAATTATGGCGATTTCTACTTTTTACATTCATTTAGAAATAATTCACATGCAAGATAGATAAAGAGAGAAAGAAGTGTGAGGGAAGAAGTTTTTAAACTTAATCACTCTGGTGTAGAACACTTGTGCCTTGACATAAATCTGAAACGTTTTCCACAGACCAAATGTCTTTTAGGCCAATATTTTAAAATCACAGAATCTGTTTGGCAGTTTTAATTCTATTATTATTATTATTATTATTATTATTATTATTATTATTATTATTATTTTGATTATTCATTGTTACATCATTTCATAGTGTGGCATGGTAGAGTATTGCCTATCAGAAGGTTGCTGTAATGAATCCTGGCATGCTCATACAGTATTTACCATATTAATCTACACCATGTATCCATAGGGACAACACACTTGGGTTTTTTCTTTGAACACATCTATTTGTCCCTGTCACTTTTTCCTCTATTCATATGTAGCACAGACCTGTCACTCAGGGTCTCAGTTTTAGAGTCAATGGGCCTCATGCAAAAACCATTCATAGATTTGTTCTTAAGTTGTACATACAATGATTTAGGAGAATTTGTGGCATTCACCAATTTTCTGGTATTCTAAGAATTTTTTCAGATATGAACAAAATTCATGCATGGTCCATTGAGAGATTTATCATCTTCTTGCATTCAGTCACACTTCTCCTTAGTGGCTAAAAACACATATGAAAACGTTTGGGCACCCTTGTTAATTTTCCTGTTTTACCTTATATAAATCATTGATTGTTTGGATAAAAAAATCAGTTAAATATATCATATAGGGGACAAACTCAGTGATCTTTGAGAAGTGAAATGAAGTTGATATGATTTACAGAAAGTGTGCAATAATTGGTTAAACAAAATTAGGCAGGTACATAAATTTGGGCACCAAAAAAACCCTTAACTCAATATTTAGTAGATCCTCCTTCCACAGAAATAACATTCTCTAAACGCTTCCTACAGCTTCTAATGAGAGTCTGGATTGTGGCTGAAAGTATTTTAGACCACTGTTTACAAAACATCTCTAGTTCATTCAGGTTTGATGGTTTCCAACCACAGACAGCTCTCTTTAAGTGACACCACAGATTTTCAATAATATTCAGATCTGGGGACTGAGATGGCCATTCCTAGGACATTGTACTTGTTCCACTTCATGAATGTCTTAGTAGATTTTGAGCAGTGTTTAGGGTGGTTGTCTTGTTGGACGATCCAGCCCCGGCACAGCTTCAGCTTTGTCACTGATTCCTGGACATTGGTCTCCAGAATCTGTTGATATTGATTGGAATCCATGCGTCCCTCAACTTTAACAACATTCCCAGTCCCTGTACTGGCCACACAGCCCCACAGCATGATGGAACCACCACCAAATTTCACTGTAGGTAACAGGTGTTTTTCTTGGAGTGCTGTGTTCTTTTTCCTCTATGCATAACGGCCCTTGTTATGCCCAAATAACTCTATTTTAGTTTCATCAGTCCACAGCACCTTATGGAACTAACCCTTAACCGCATACCTCAAGCGGCTCTGTTTGTAATGTGGGCGGAGAAAAGGCTTCCTCTGCATCAATCTTCCATACAGCATCTCCTTGTGTAAAGTATGCTGAATAGTTGAACGATTCACAGTGACTCCATCAGCAGCAAGATGATGTTGTAGGTGAGGGGTGCCCAACCAGTCACTCGCAGACGACTGTTCGCCCGCCGACTGGTTCCCAGGTGCCCGCGAAACGCAACCTTGCTGCGGAGCCTCTAGCGCCAGCTCTGAGCATTGGATCCTGCAGTGGCTGGTTCATTTGAAAGATCTGGTTCTGCCCTACAAGGTGAAAGTTAGATGAAGTCCCTGCGATGTTCCTCCGTGGAGCTATAAGCGAAAAATCTCCAAAATACGCACCGTTGGGCCTCCCGCAGGGGGTGGTTTTAGCGCCCCCCCCCCAGGCTAGGAGCATTGGATCCCAGAGTGGCCAGTCTCGTTTTAAAGCTCTGGCTCTGCCCTACAAGGAGAAAGTTAAATGAAGTCTCTGCGACATTCCCCCGCGGAGCTATAAGCTAAAAACCGCCAAATCATGCACCACTTAGTACATTTTGTGCTCATTTTTGGGAGGAAATTTCAGCATTCGTTTGCTTCTCCTGCGGGCGATGACTTTGCAAAGCTACAGTCATCCTCTACAAACTGGAGGTGGTTGCAAGTTCCTGGGACATTCCCCCGTGGAGCTATTAACCAACGACCGGCTGAAAAAGGCGCTTTGGCGGGCGATATAGTACTCAATTTACTGCGGAGCCTCTAGCGACGGCTCCAGGCAGGAGAGGACTCGTTTTAAAGCTTTGGATCTCCGCTACAACCTGGAGGAAGTTGCCAATTCCTGGGACATTCCCCCGCAGAGATATAAAAGATCAAAAGTCGTCGGGCGAGCTCCGGTGGGTGAAATGGCTAAATTCCAGCACGGGGCTGCTTGTGCTGATGCAGGGGAATAAAAGGAAGAGATTAAGTGAGGTGGAACCGTGGGCCTACATTCAGCACCCGCTCTCCCGCCTGGATTTAGCCAGAAACCCCTGGCGGGCGATATTTCTGCAAAAATGCATAAAATTCAGAAACTCACCTGATGGATCACTTCCAGCCAATAAAAGGAACAGATCTGATCAGGTGAAACTGGTCCTGGAAGCTCAGCACCAGGTTTTATAGCTGCCTGCCTGCTAAAAAAAAACCCGGGCGATATTTTGCAATGATGCATAAAATTCTGAAACCCACCTGATAGAAATGTTCCAGGGGATAAAATGAACACATTTTGTCAGGTGAAACTGGTCCTGGAAGCTCATCACCGGTTTTATAACAGTCTGCCTGTTAGAGCCACTGGCGGGCGATATTTCTGCAATAATGCAAAAAATTCAAAAACCCACCTGGGAGTAATACAGTTGGTTACTAGTGTGGTAAAAAACGGATAAAAAACGAGTGAAAAAGGAAACAAAAAGTTATTATTTTCACCCGGAGAGGGAGGAGGACTAGTTTTTTTTCTCTAATTCAAAGTCTATCTGCCTCATATGTAATTCGAGCGCGCAGTCTGGACCAGTGAGGGACTGAGCTCTTCAGCACCTATAGATGACACCATCCTGCATGCTGCAGATTGAGGTTTGAAATAGTTGTTGGAGATTTGTGAATCTGCACCATCGAAAGTCACTTTTTGTAATAGTATAAACGAGAGAGTTTTATATTGTGTGCTTTGACTTTGAAAAAAAGGGCGGTACTCGTGGTAGTCATGTTGACCCTGATAGTTTTTTTGTTTTGTTTTTCCTCTCCTGTATGGAGAGAAGAGAGGAGAGTTCTTTGAATAAATGGAGATGAGATGCCGTGCTCCAAAGTTATTTGACTCTGTGGTTCTCACACTGGAAAGAGGACGGTCAGCTCATTGGTCACAGAGCAGGAGAGGGCTCATTTACCGTAAAATTCCATATAAAGTACACCATCATTTATTGTCTTTATTGATGCTGACAGAATACTTTTGATTCTCACAATAATACGGGACAAAGTGCACATTTAATTCTAAATCCAGGATTATTCCACTTTTCAAGGGATGGTTTGCAACCCTAATTAGCCACGCTTGTTTAAAATCTGACCAGCACCCCATGACAGAAATAAAAAAACAGTCTGGCTGTGGAAATTCACTGGTGAATGAATGTCATTAGGTGGGAAACATAGTTTAATTCATATTGAATGTAGTTTGTTACACACTAGTGATTAAAACAAGCATTTATAACTGGATTTTTAAAAATCTATATTTACATTTACTTCCCCCAGTTATTTCCCACACATACTTCAAGAACTAACAGATTATTTAAGATCTAATATTGGAAACTACAGTAGCATGAAAGGGGAGGGACAATATGCATTGCTTTAGTTTTTAGTATATATTAGAATATAAAAATGACAACTGTACTATCAAGTGAAAAAAAATTAACATGTCAGTTTATCAGAAAAAATACAGATTTGAAGACAGTTTATTAAAATAATCATATACTTACCAAGTAGTTTATTTTAATTGTGAAACCGTTTAAAGTTAGAAAAAAATTGAGAATTAGATGAATTGCATTAATCAGCAGAAGCATCTTGTCTTTGTCTATGAAGGGGATTCCATGTTTGTGTCTAACGAGACTGCTGCCTTTTCAGCCCACTAGCACTACAAAAGAAGTCATGCTCATTACAGATCTAAAACCCAGAGACACGTGGGAAACCATAAAGTGTTCTCACACCAGTGGATAAAGAGGAGAATTGTTCCAGAGCTGCCTTCCTCAGAAGTTTCTTCTGGACTTTCTGTTGTCACCTTTTTTTTGAGTTCTTCTCAGAAACTGTGGTTCAGAGAGGAGCTTTGTTTTGCTAGAAGACTTGGCCCTCCGGATAGTGAACTTTAAAACAGTGGGTGTGTTACAAGAGAGCTTGTTCTTTGTTAGAGAGCATCATGCTGCTCGTTGACTCCTCACTGCTTTTTACAGTCCTAAAACCCCCAAACTGCCTGTGGTCACTGTGGTTTTCTGAGAAATTGCTCTCTCCTTTGTCATTTCTGCTGTCTAGAAGCAGGAGCTGGTGGGCAGTAAATTACTCTAAACATGTGGCTCTTTGATTGTACTTTTTTATATAAAGACTGCTAATAGCAGAAACTGTGTGCTACTTGCAAATGTATGTCATTTTCAGACATTGTTAGCAGAGTACAGTTGCATAATGCACAAAAATGCAACAAAGGCATAATGATGTTTTATAAAACAACTGCACTTATAATGTGAATAAAAACAAATTTTTATATTCTTAAGTCATTTTGTATGTACTAAAATCTCTATTTGTCAATTTTACCATCCTTAACAAGTCTTGGAATTGTAAGCAATGTCCTAAAAATGTTTTAGTTTTAGTTGATTGATTGATTGATTGATTGATTGATTGATTGATTGATTGATTGATTGATTGATTGATTGATTGCCAAAAGAGAGAATGGTAGGCGTGTGTTCATGTGTCCATGCATAAATTTGTCTGCCTTTGGCATATCTCATGAACCCCTGAACAAATTTCAATAAAATTCTCAGCAAGCAGTCATTGTGTGAAATCCAAAAGTTAATCATTCTTAGATATACACCCAATTTAAAATGGCTTCCACAGCAAACTGACCATAGAAACACCAAACAAAAAAAGGCCTAATTCATCAAATTTCCAAAAATAAAGCTAATTTGTTATGGTCAGGGCTGATTCTAGGATCTAACCTTTGAGGACATTAATATGGCATGGTATGAGGGCCAAAATTAAGACAATTGTGCAACCAATGATTGCTACATACTTGTAGTAGGTATCTATATTTATTCCTAAGCCAGCCATTGATCTGATTAATGATAGGCTGGCACTGCTAACTGAGCAACTGGCTCTGGTAACTGAGAGGCCTAAGGTTAGCATTGGAGAGGCTAGTGATTTAGCGATTGCTAGCTTTTCCAATGCTAATGCTAGCTTATCCATGCTAGTTGCTAGCCACTCCAATGCTAACACCAGCCTGTTGTTTTCTTGTTATCTGTTCATGTTCCTGGAGTTTTGTATGTACATTCCATCGCTGGACCATCAGTCATACAGTTCTGCATCTGGAGTTCAACCTTTCAAGCATTGTTAAACAATATCTGTAAAATTGGCTGAATTTATAGCCATTTTTGTGTTTCCAAAGGTCAGTTTGCTGTCATAGCCAACTTGAATTAGGTTGTCTCAAGGGCATTAAAATAAGCTGTAATGTGACCCCCAAAAAAATTGTTTTTATGTTTTAATTTAGAATGGTTACCAGAATCATTAAAATTGTAGGTAATTAAGAACAAAAAGAGCATATAAAAAATAAAGGTAATTTTCTTTTGTGTAATTTGATACACAGTTTTTTATTTGAACTTATTGGTGTAGAAGCTGATGATTCTGTCAAAAGTTTGATCATTTTTTACTTTTGAGCTGATTTTTCACACTGTGGAAGGTTAAGGCAAAACTGAGAATTAGTTTTGACAGAACTTAAAATAAAACATCTAGACAGTGAATCTCGAAGGACAATCTAATTCTGTTTCAGGGTGATGTTTCTCATTCCTTCCCACTCATTCTGACAGAATTTCTGCAATCCACCTGTTTACTCTAACAGATTCATCAAGACGTAACATAAATACTGTGTAATCATTTAGCTGCAGCGTAGTGTAAAAATATGTGTGAATGCTGTCATGCTGAAGAAAATGCAAATTTTTCTGTGGTTCTTGGTTGACTATTGGTCGGCTGTCTGCTCGGTTCTCTAGAGGGGAGGTCTAGTGAGGAACACGGCAGAAGGTGAAAATGGGATTTCTTCACTGTCAGTTTTGAACTACAACCTTGCACAAAGCTAGAGAGAACTGTATTAATAGAATCTAAGCTTGAAGTAAATAGCGTTTCCTCAAACATTTTTATTAGTTGCTACTTTATTTTTTATTTGTGTGTGTGTGTGTGTGTGGGGTGGGGTATTAAAAAACTCAAAATCTGCATCATATTTTTCATGGAGATACACACATCTCTAGCTTTCCCACTTCTCAGAAAGATTTGTGTGAATGTACCTTTTTAAATCTGCCATTTTGCCTGAGTGGATAGATAAAAAGATAAATGAAATCTAGAAAGATACCTAGGCTTGATTAGCTCTATGGTTCATAGTGGGTCATGTGCCCCATCACCTGACTTATTGGTTCTATTCTTTACTTTGCAAAGTCTCTGAACATTTTGTGTAGTGCAACAAAATAAATGAGTGCCCTTGTGTGAAAAAATGAAAATAAAATCAACAAGATTCTAAGAGATGAAAATCAGAAGGCCATGTCACACTACGTTTTAGACAACTTGTGCCAATTTTGTCGAACACGTCGCTGTAAGTTGCAAAAGTTAGGTGTAAGTTGTGAATATGTTGTCAGAATGATGGCCCGACAATAATTTTGGACATGTTCAAAATATGTCAGCTTATGCCAGTGTGCTGCTGATAAATGAGGCATAAGTTACAGGTAAGCTACGGATAATTTATGCATCAGTTCACATATGTTTTAGGTAACTTTTAAAACTTTAAAATTTGTTATCCCTAAGTCCAACACCAGCGGGACACTTCTGAGGCAGCATGTAAGTTTTAAACAATTGAGTACCAGCAATTAGCTACAAGGCTCATGTAAAAGATAGTTTAGCTTTTTCATAACGATTACTACGTATTATAATAATAATAATAACAATACAGGTAAACTAAGCAACAAAAATCAACAGAATTGATGCCAAAAACATTTTTTTTTTCATATTTCATATTTCATCAATAAATGCATTAATCAAAAATAATGTCCCAGTCTGATTTTATTTCACCAGAACGGTCCGTGTACATTCAGGCAGTTCGTTTTTTCATTTTTTGTTTCAAATGAAAAAGATGAACTGCCTAAATGTACATGGACCCAGAAGCTTGTTTAAAATTGTGTAATTCTGTATTAAATTTAAATTTTCAGATATATTCATGATCAATTTTAAACGTGACACTTTGAAAGAAAGAACTGGTTGTGGCGCAAAAAAACATAAAATAAAATAAAAAACAAAGCCACAGCTTTACTTTAATCCTGATCATAACCAACAAATATGTTTTGCTGTTAATATTGTTTAATTCTCCGGAGAAGTGAGCGTCAGATCAGCACTGATGGAAGCTCACACCGTGAGCTGCAACTGAGACCTCACGAGAGCTGTGCGTGAGTAATATGGCGGAAGGTTGGTAAACAAACTAAACACGACTCAGTTAAGGTATAAAAAACTGAAATATATTATTATTACTATTATTTTCATAAATACTAATCTTTGCATCCTTTTTTTTACAATCAAACAAACTGGACGGGGAAGCCTTGGAGAATCTGGAGTGTTATCTGGACGCGTGTTTCGATAAATTCGTAATGGGCAAGAAAAAAAAAACCACTGCCTTAAACACGGCCACACCAGTGAGTAAACGCACGCGTTCAGAGAGCTCGGCCAGTACCTCCACTGCTTCTCCAGAAAAAAGCTTCACGGAGGTTCTGGACTCCATTGATAAAAAGCTAACTAGCTTAGATGCCCGACTCGCCCTGGTAGAAGTTCTTCACAGGGAGTTCCAGTCCCTGAGAGAGTCCCTGGAGTTTAGCCAGGAGCAGGTAACAACACTCGTGGCAGAGAACAAAACGCTGAGGGACAACATGAAACATCTTACCGAGGAGATGGCGCAGATGTCCRGAGAAAGCAGGAAAATGAAGGAAACAATTCTGGATATCCAGGCTCGGGGCATGCGTGACAATCTGGTCTTCTCCGGGATCCCAGAGCGAGCTGAGGAAAACGCTGAAGCCTTGGTCCGGGATTTCATTCAACATCAGCTAAAACTTCCAGACGACACAGTTAAAGACATCACATTCCACCGTGTCCACCGACTCGGAGGTAAGCGACCCGGCARCAACAGACCTCGCCCAATTATTGCTAAATTTGAGCATTTCAAACAGAAAGAGCAGGWGAAAAGCCGAGGCAGAGAGCTGTGTGGTACGGATTTTAGCGTAAACGACCAGTTTCCCAAAGAAATCCTGGATCGGAGGTGCGTGTTATTCCCAATCAGGAAGAAAAACATCAGTGAGGGCGCCAGAGCTACAATAGCTGTAGATAAACTTTACATCAATGGCCAGCTGTTCAGAGACCGTGAAATCACTCCATGGCTTTATTAAGAACTCCATAAAAGGTTAGTAAAATATTTAAAATATTAATAAACATTTACCAATTGTAATTAAATTGTAAAGCACAGCTCAGATGGTGGTTTGCACTTTTGGTGGAGCACGGAGTTATGGTGGTTCTTTTGAGTTTTTCTTATTTTTGTTGTTTTTTTCCTTTCCTCTCTTTTTGCTTTTTTCACTCTCTTTTTCTTCACTTACATCACTATTTTTTCCTTTTGTTCTTTTTCTTTATACAGCAGTTATTTGTACACAAGCACACGGACTCACGCACACCCATATCTCACACACAGACATTTCATAAGTAAACATGACAGGTTTCACTTACTYTMACCTGCAGCACCTGCTTTACTGCTTCCTAAAACATACCCTTTCATCTACTGCTATTTCAACTCAGATTATGTTTGTGTCCGGGTCTTGGTATCTTTATGGTAACAGGTGTGGCATAACTTTATTTTCTCATATACGGGTATGGGCTCACTAAGATTTGTCACTTGGAATGTGAATGGAGCCGGAAGCCAGCAGAAAAAATAYAGGATTTTTGATCAAGTTAAAAGATTAAAGGCAGATGTTGTCTTACTACAAGAGATTCATAAATCAGATTCAACTATGGTTGATTTTAAATCCCCTGAGTTTCCTAATGTATTTTCATCCTGCTATAACTCAAGACAGAGGGGWGTAGCAATATTAATACATAAAAATATTAACTTCACGGTATTAGATACAGTTAAAGATCCAGAGGGGAGATATATAATAGTTAAATTATCTATTCATAATCAAAAATTCTGTATTGTTAGCTTATATGGCCCAAATGTTGATGACACCTCCTTTTTTCATGACTTCTTTTCTGCACTRTCAGATCACCTTGATTGCTCTCTAGTTCTGGGAGGTGACGTCAATTTTTGTTTAAATGATGAGATAGACAGGCTGAATGCAGCAGGAACTCAGCGCAGTTGGCAGTCTATAAACATAGTTAAACAATATATGAGTGATTATGGACTTTGCGATGCATGGCGTTCTCTTCACCCTGACAGCAAGGAATATACCTTCTTCTCACATGTTCATCACTCTTTCTCTC
>NW_013953352.1:99982-101001 GCF_001266775.1 Austrofundulus limnaeus
AAAAAAAAAAAAAAAAAAAAATAATGGTGTGGAGAGGATGGCTAGAGGGGGAGAAGGGAGGCCATCAAAAAAATAAAATAAAAAAAAAATAAAAAAACAATGTAAGCACCAAGTACAAACACCTCCACAGCTGGCGAGGGTGAGTGTGAGTACCCAAAGCGGGCGCTCTGCGATGGCTGCTGATGATCAAATTGTGGCACAATAACTGCTCCTTGTGTGTCAGATGTTGTACCAGTCAATGTTGCTGCAGCAACTCGGATCTCTCTTTTAAAATTCATCAGATTTTGTCTCCTGCGCCCACCTCTTCCTCTCAAGTGGTGCGTGAGAATATTTCTGTGGATCATCTTTTCTGACAGCTGGTTTAAAAGTATCTGCCAGCTTTATTTTGCTCACTGCTAATTCTTTTATATATTTTAAAACTCATTCTGACAAATATATTGTTTTTAATGAGCCCCGTTGTCAGACTTCTTCCCCGACATGTTGACAGATGCAAGTCAATCATCGAAGGACACACCCACGCATTCTGATATTATGTGTCTACTCCGTAATTAATTCTGATAAAGGTCCACATATGAGCAACGTTCATGTAACATGTGTGAACATATATATAACAGACCTGGAACAGACCTGAAACATGTAAAACTGATTAGTAACAGTTCCACATAAGATGAAAAATTTGAACATGTTCAAAATTCTGCACTGGGATCTTCGTATAACGTATGCCCTCTTACATTAACATGTTGGTAAGTTATCCTAAAATTATGCCTAACTTCCATCAACATGTAGGTTTTTTCATAAGCTGATACTGTGCACCACTGTGTGACTGCTGCCAATGTCGCAATTTCCTCCATGCTGTGCAGAGGTTCTGCAGAAGTTCTACTAACGTTGCTGTGGAAGTCCAAACACGTTATAATAAGCTTGCACACATTGGGCCTCATGCAAGAACCGTTCGTACGCACAGATTTGTTCTTAAGTTGTGCGTACGAGTTATTTAGGAGAATTTGTGGCATTCACCAATG
>NW_013953352.1:102001-103477 GCF_001266775.1 Austrofundulus limnaeus
GTCCTGGTATGTGGGACAGGAAATGTATTTCCTTATATGGTGTTTTTGGGGTGGTAATTATGTGAATAACGTCTCCTCGTGCACGAGCATCTGGATACGAACAGGTGTAATTCGTCATGTTTACGCAGCTCATTTACACACTTTTCCTGAAGATAGAAGAGTTTGTTGAATCTGACGTGGCATGTTCGTTCGAACCCTTTGTACGAACAAAAGTAAGAGAGATTTAGGATAAGTATACGAACATGTTCTTGCATGAGGCCCATTATTTTTAAGGTGGGACTAATTTACTCATAGGTTTTATATCTGTTCAAGTCGTTAGGAACACAGTATGATCACGCCCAAATGAAGGTATTAATTAATGCTTTTTTTTCTTTTCCTCAGCGTGAGCCAGCGTGTTGGCCAAAATTGCATGAGTTGTCCAAAATGTCATAGTGTGACAGGGCCCTAAGAGAAATCCAAAATTATTAAAAGCAAAGAAACAAACCAAATAAACTAACAATGTTTTTGGAGATACGACATGGCAGCAGGAAGGTTCTAGGTTTCTTGGCTTAAGCCCTGAGTTGAGCTTGGGGTCTTTCTGTATTGAGTTTGCACGTTCTCATGTTTGTGTGAGAGTTCTCGGAGTACTCTGATTTTTTATACAGTTCAAAAGCATATGTATTTAGGCTGCCTTCAGGCCTTACATGTTTTCATGTATTTGTCAAAGGGTTAACAGTGAGCAGTAAACAGACACGAGGCAGAATGCAAACAGGTAAGTGTTCTTTATTTACAGTGTTGGTGATTTGGATCCAGATCTAAAAAAGAGGGCAGCTGGTAAGTGTTTGCAGATAATAGGTTGGGGTTTCAGGATTTTGAAGGTGAATATTCAGTCTTAAAGGTTTCAGATGGAGGCTTTGCACAGAGGAGAGGGTAAAGTTCTTAAGCAGGTTAGAGCCAGCCACCTTAGGCAGGTGAGTTAGCTCTTTGTAGGCTCTCTCAGGGAGGCAGCAGCAGATCTTCAGGTGAGTAATCACAGGTGAGTTCTAAACGCTAGTGATGGGATGAACAATACTGGTGCGTCAGCACTGTGCCACACGCACAAGAGTGAAACCCTCTATTGGTGCGTGTATCGCTTTTAAAAAGTAAGGAAATTAAGTAAAGTAAAGTTTTATCTATATAGCACCTTTCACAGAAATAGATTCACAAGGTGCTGTACAATCGGAGGCAAATCAAAATACAGTATATACAATCAGAACAGGATATGCAAAAATTTGGAACAAAAACATATAAAAGCTTTACAACCATCAAAGTATCAAGACTGTGCAATCCAAAAAATAAAACAAGTAAATAATATTGTAGGAATTACTTCGTGAAATTAGGACCAGCCTATTTTCATAAATGTAATCCAGCAAGATCTTGCAGAAGGAAATCAGGAAATCATGAAATACCCCTCTGGTCATGAATGTGAAAAGAACTTGTGACCTGAACAGATTTCTC
>NW_013953352.1:104474-106350 GCF_001266775.1 Austrofundulus limnaeus
GGTGCCACCGGACCCTCTGACCACCATCAGTAGGTAAGGTGGGTGAAGTGTCTTGCCCAAGAACTGGGAGAGCTGGACGGGGGATCGAACTGGCAACTTTCCAGTCACAGGATGACTCCCCTAACCACTCCGCCACAGGTTTTTGAGTAATCTTGGGCACACGAGTGAGACGGACTAAAGTTATAGTGAAAATCATGTCATCATAAGAAGAGGAAGTGATCATCAGCCAATCAACAGCACCGTTCTTGTCTTTAGCATGCTATCAGGACACAACCATGTGTTGTTCAGCTGGAACTCCAACTAATAAAAAGACTGTGGTTGGTTTAAAAAGGTCATGCAAGCAGAAACATGCTACAATGAACCAATCAGCAGTCAGCTGGGGTTCCACCAGTCAAGAAGCCTAATTGTTACCTGTGATGTCAATAATTAGTCATGTGATCAGGAGACACCTCAGTTTCCTTATGGATGACAACACGAGTAACAGACAGCTCAGGGTGCTGCCTTTGTGCTTCACTGAGAGCAGCTGCCAGGGCCTTCAACAGAAACATGAAGAGTCAGAGCTGGCCCACATCTGGATGCAGATCTGACCTGGTCCATACACATGTTTTAGGGTTTAATCAAGTCCTGTTTGAGTCCTGTAGTCCAGTGTTTTGGTCTGGATCTCAGCAGCCTGCAGTTTGTAGTGTTTCTGGTGCTTCAACACACCTCCTTTAAACTGCTGGTTGTTGAGAAACAGCTGATAAAGAGTCAAAGTTTAAAGCAGGTGYGTTAGAGAAGAAACACGACATGATGGTGGAGTTCAAGCACTGATCCAGTCACTTACTGATGTCTGAACGTTGGTCATTGTTAGAGAGGTAACCATGACAGTCACTGGGTATCTGTTACTGAGTTCATGATGAAAGTACCTACAGTAAGTAACAGTTAATGACAGGACCTGAGTAATAAATACTTTCTGTGAGAATCATTACACAGGTTCACTGGTTCAAAAACATTTTCACAGAGTTGTCAGTAAAACCTGGAGGACTGTTACTGAGTGAACGACTGAATCTGACTGAGTCTACTGACTGTATGAAGACTGAACCTTATTCACAAGTTCATCATCATCATCATCATRATTATTATTATTATGAGACTTTYCTKATTTCTTTCATAAAAATAAAMTCTATAWACAATAAAAATGCAAATCACAAATAAAATGAAAGGCAGCAGAAAGAAGAGAAAAATTTTCTGCCCCGTTTTTCCAATAAATACCAGTAATAATAATAATGATGACTGGTCCATGAGTTACTAACGACTGGATCTAAGGTGATGGTAGTAACTGAATGATAACTAGTTGTAAGTGATGATTGCAGTACCTGGTCATGGTCAACGTCTGTGTCTCCAGAAATCACAATTCTTTTTTCAATTCTTGTTTCTGAAACTCCTCCTTTCACTGTCTGAAAAGAGAAAAGTAGAAAAAAGACACAACCTGAGAAAACACAATCCTGTCACAGAACATGTGTTTCAGCTACATGTTTAATCCGTCTGATTCCTACGAAGCTTTAATTTGTCTTTAGGCGTCTGATGTCGAGATCTGACAGAAACAAAGTTTGATTCATATGAAGAGATGAAGACAAACACCGACTGATGCTCTAATCATTTCTAAAGTAAAAACTTTTTGTGTCACTGAATCTGTTAGTTTTCTGGATGTATAGAGCYATCTCACAAATTAATGTTTTACAGATTTTTTAAACTCGGTTTGTTTCCATGTAAAAGGGCCTGTGGATGATTAAAAATATATTAACATCAAATATCCATTTCCAACCCACTCTGCTGCTGGAAATAAGTTATTCCTCCTCATTTCCTTCTGATTTGGCTGCAGCTGACGGTCCACCTG
>NW_013953352.1:106525-109038 GCF_001266775.1 Austrofundulus limnaeus
GCTCATTATTCAGGGAAACACCTGAAGGGCTGACATGCCAGTCTCTGAGATTATTGTAAACTGAGGCAAAGGCTTTTTTAATTGTTCTTTTTCATGGATAATCTGATAAATAAATAAAATTAATCTATTTACTCTGTAAATAAAATGAATATATTTACTCTGTAATACTTTAGTGCAAAGAAAAAAAGAATAAATGTAATAAGTGTATGAGACACTGCAAAAATCATCCATCTTAAAATAAGTTCAAACGGATTATACTCTGAATCTTTTCAAATGAATAATTAATAATCTGCAGTTTGACAGCTGCACTTGGTCAGACTTCTTGAAGTAAAAAAAACTTTTCAGATGAACAAGATAAATAATCCAACATATTCTTACCTTGTTTAGTATATGGGTCTAAAAACAAGATCAAAGATACTTTTTAGCTGATATCAGACTGTAAAAGTTGGTTAGAGGACCAGTTTTCTGCAGTAAAATGACTCTTTAAGCTTCAGTTTAAACCTGGTCTAGACCTGGTTCGTTTCAGAACACTTGTTAGAATCATAGAGTTGACTAATGAATGAATGAATGAATGAATGAATGAATGTGAGGTTATAGTAAGAACTGAGGTCCATCCATGGTTACATTGTTACCTTTGTGATGTGTGTAGTAGTGGTGGTGTTGGAAGTCTCTGATGTGAAGGTCTGGGAGCTGAGCAGCAGGCCTGAAGAGGGATCAGAGTCCACTTGGCTCTGAAACAGGACACACACACACACACACACACACACACACACACACACACACACACACACAGATCAGCAAACCTTATGAAACAACAGTTCTGGAGAAACAAGAACATAAGAAATGTTTTCAAACCAAAGGGTAACGCCTCTAAATTCGGGTGGTGGTGGGAACGTTGTGGCTGATCAATGTGTGCTTTTAAATGAGCTGTGAAGGACTAACTCTGGTCTGTGGTCAATAAAACAAACTTCCTCACCCCTGGAGCTTCATATGTCAGAGTCTTCCTCAGCACAGGGACCTCCTGAAAACAAACAAACACTTTACTGATGACGTTCGGCTGATGACCGGTGTTTAATGTTCAGTGGACCAGAGTGGAAGGAACACGTAGGTTTGGGCAGGTATGACAGCGGCTCAGATCTGGGTACTGGGGCTGATTTGTGATGGTTAAAGTGTTACCTCCTGCAGAGGTTCAGCTTCATCTTCATCATCTCTGTAGGTGGATGCTTGAGCCCAGCTGGCTGAGAACTTGGGCGTGGGCTGGGGTAAGGTTGGAGGAGGGGAGTTTTCCTCAAATCTCCAGCCTCCTTCATCCTGTGAGCTGTCAGATTCTCCACTCTCATGGTTATTCTGGCTTCTGGAACAACTCTGACCCTCATCAGCTAGCTGATTACCAAAGCTAACTACAAAGTTAGCGTTAATGCTATCCTCAGTAGCATCATTAGTGTGTGTGACTGCTGAGTGCACTGCTTCATTAACTTCAGCTTGAGCTAACACGCTAATAACATCCTCACTGGCCTCTTCATCACTGTCAGTGCTAGTTTGATTACTGGGTACATCATCATCATCATCATCATCATCATCTCTGACATGGTGCTTATCTACTGGACTGTTAGCCATGTCAACATCTGCAGCACTGTTCCTGTTAACATCATGGGCCCACTGGTCTATGACATCAGCTCCTGGTGGAGGAGGTGGGGGGTTAATGGGGGGCGGGCCCACAAGACTTGTTGCTACCTGAGGCTGACGTGTCATTGGCTGATCTTGGTGACAAGACTCTGACAGCAGTAAGAGCGTCTCCACCTTCTCTGAAGTCTGAAAGGGAAACAGAAAAGAAAGTGAATACTGTAAATCTGAGAAGAGCTGCTGTTTGAACTGATTATTGTCTTCAGTTGACTTTCATCAATCACTGTYTACAATATTACTGTGTTTCAGGCTGCCACATACAGTACGCTTAATAAAACTTGTGTCCATTTGTTGTTTTCATTCTTAAAAAGATGTAGATATCAGATATTTGTAACATGTGAAAGCTTCAGGAGTTCTTTTGTCTTAATGTGTCCAACAGTACAAAATGCTCCTCCACACATTTTAGATTTCTCTATTGAGAACAGGTCTATGAAGAACCATTTCATTAAAAATGTAATCAACAAATACTATAACTAATAAAGTATTAATAAACATTCCATTTAAATAAATAAATGTCCCCGAAAGAGTCAACTACGTACATTTTAAGATGTCACAAAGACAATCAGAGCCTACACTCAAGAGTTTATTTCCTTCAGTGTTCCATGAGTTCTCACAGAACGTCTCCTGTTCTGCTCCATCTTCCTGGAATTCACTGCAGCAAAACCTGAAAGTGTCCAGTCTGATCCCACTGGGTCATTGTAAACACATTGGGCTCATCCAGTCTGATCCCACTGGGTCATTGTAAACACATTGGGCTCATCCAGTCTGATCCCACTGGGTCATTGTAAACACATTGGGCTCATCCAGTCTGATCCCACTGGGTCATTGTA
>NW_013953352.1:109795-111886 GCF_001266775.1 Austrofundulus limnaeus
AAGCTACTTTACACATTTAAGGGGCTTTTAATTTAAACTTTTTATTTATTTTTATTTTTTTCATGTCCTTATATTGAAATGAGGGGGCGGAGTTTTCTCTGTCAGGAAATAACCTGTTTCACCACCAGAGGGGGCACTCACCTGGCAGCTCTTCACAAATCATTTCTGGGAATAAAAGCTAGAAATCAGTCCAGAACTGAGTTGTATGACTGTAGCTCTGAGACCAGAAGAGGATTATTGTAACTTCTGGCCAAATAARTTTGTTTTATTCAATAGTCTGAATTCAGTTTGCTTCTATTTCTCTCAGTAAAAGCAAAARGAGAAAAACTGCCTTCCATTTGTTGTGAAATTGTTCTGTGAGCAGAAAGRGTTTTGTCCATCTACCTTTTGATTAAATGAGTGCTTTTCTCAGTCACATCATGTCCTCTGTTCTGATTTTAGGACTCACATTAAAAATGGCCGTCTTCATCCAGGCAGGTCAGGACTCTGACTGAGCCAAGCTGTTCAACATCTCTCCAAACGTCACAGTTTGTGTAGCTAACCCTCCCTGTCCTGAGTTAGGACTAAAATAGTTTGTTTTCTAGTAGAGCTGCCTGCAGTCAGCTGGGGAGACGTAACAGATCAGGTCAGTAACTTTATGAATTTTAAATTTAGACATAAGACAAGACAGGAAGAAGCTATTTTATACATTYATTTTGTTTTATTTCTTGGTCATTTTCATGTATTTACTGGAATATTTATTAATACTTTACTAATTACAGTATGGATTTCTTTTTGCCCAGACAGGTCAGGAGCCATCAGGCTCCGCCCCTCTTCTTCAACAGGSTTTGGACTGAGAGAAGAACTTCAGCTTCATGGTGAAAAATGCTCAACAGTCAGATGAGTTCTGACACGTGGTGTCAAACTGCATCTTCAGAACATTTTTGATTCTGAGACTCAGACTGAGCTGGAAATGGAGCCAAATCATCCTTTTTACACATTCTGACATGCTGTTCTAATTAAACCTATTATTAGTATCTAATACTAATACTAACTAAAAAAATGTTTGATTCCAACTCATTTTAAATCTGTTGCAACCTGAGATTCAGGAATGGCTTTTTCTTTTTGAGCAAATAAAAATATGTTGATTAGTAAACAAACTGGATTTCTACAGGTGAAGTGTGTAAAGCTAGAGTTTGCTTTCAGTGAGTGTTTAATATGAAAGTGAGGGGAAAAGAGGAATGGTTCAGATGGGAGGGAGGAAGGGGCACCTTCATCAGGTTGTGTTCTCTGAAGGTATTTTGTTCTCTGGCRGATTTTAGCAGCGCCGTCAGCTCAGGAGACATTTCATCAAACATAGGTTTGGGCTGCACAGAAGAAAACAAAGACATGAGGACAACAAACAAGACTTTCAAGTGTTTTGTTCACTATAAATCTTTCTAAGTAATCTGCAGCCATGCAGAAAGGCTGGTGTTTGCTTCAGCTCTAACTGAAGCTTGATTGGTTTGATGGAAACAGCCATTCAAACTCATTAAAGAAGGTTTATGAAGCCCAAATAATCAATAAACAGGAAATCAAAAGTAAGGAGCAAGAAATCAGTTCGACCAATTCCATGCAGCCAATCAAATCATTTAACCAGAGAGTTCATTAACAAACATCAGGAAAATAAACAAGAATAAAAAACTGGTTCCATTTTGATCAGAGAAGCAGATACAAAAATGGTTTTTGGGAGAAGGTGAAGGAAAAGCAAGAGAGTTTAAACTGAAGCCTGCAGCTTCCTGCTGGGGCCTTCTGACCAGAGCCAGGAGCAGGGTCGACCTGTCCAGAGATCCACTTAACTAACCTGACAAACAGGAACACTTACAGTGCTGCTTTTATGAAACATGTTCAACTTATTCATGGTTTCTTCCAAATGCTTGTTTTAACAATGAGTCATTCTACAAAGTTGGTTATCAGCWATCACGTTAAAGCAGTACTTCTGCCTCATAGGCAAAGGTGGTAGGACTCTAGTACAGAGGGTCTGGACTCTAGTACAGAGGGTCTGGACTCTAGTACAGAGGGTCTGGACTCTAGTACAGAGGGTCTGGACTCTAGTACAGAGGGTCTGGACTC
>NW_013953352.1:114029-115734 GCF_001266775.1 Austrofundulus limnaeus
CTCTTTAAGAAGTCTTCAGTTAATCCAAAATGCTGCTGCTAGAGTTTTAATGAGAGTTGGATTATTGACTGTTTGCAGTGGAACTAGATTTGTGATTTTGATGTGTGTGTGTGTGTGTGTAAAGTGGTCAGGTGAGAGGATTAGAGGCAGAGTTTACTGTTGGGTGTTGGTGCTCTATAAATTTTCTGGAAATTTAACGTCATGTCTGAACAGAAAAAAACTTATTTGGAAACTGATCAGAGTAATAATTTTCAGCGTGGTGTGGTCTGGACCTAGAAAAGGTTCAYTATGACCCTGAATCTACCCTCTGACAAAGACACCTACACCTGAGAAGTGGTCCATCTGTTCTTTTCAGGTGTTCAGTTTGAACATCTTACTTCCTGTTTCATTGCTGCAGGGGTTGCATGATGCTCTGAGGTTACTCCCCATGCTTGTTTCCATAACACCCAGCGTACCACTCTAGTCAAGGAGGGCGATGTCCTGCTGGGGGTGGGACTTCGCTCATCCACAGGTGATTTAGGAAGGGTTGGAAGAGTTAAAGAGACTTTACCCACAGATTGGGCCAAACGCTTGGTTCCACTTTGGCTGATTCCAGGTGTTCTGATTGGCTCGTGTGGAGAGGTTGGAGTCTTCACTTCACATATGGTGARCAGTGGTCTTTCAGTGATGACATCATCGGGGGCAGATGGTGGGATAACTCTTATCTGCTGACCCACCTTAAGGCTTGCTGTAGTCATCGTGACACTGTTCATAGCTGCCACAGCCGTCTCAGTAACACCGTCATCGGTCCTCAGTGAGACAACTCTACCAGAAGTTGTGTCATAGCTCCACCCCACTGTGAAGCTCTTCTGTCTGATTGGCTGAGGGCATCCAGTTAGGCTTGTCATAAGCTCATCCCCCTGAAGTGCACAGGTGGGCAACATCAGACACACAGCTGGGTAATCAGCCAATCAGGTACATTTCCTGACCGTGTTCTCATGGAGTTCTACTGAGGATTAAGGTTCTACAAAGGTTCTAATAAAGTTCTGCTGGAGTGCTTCAGAGCTAAAGCTTCATTCTCTTATCTGAAAGAACAATTTTCTTTACAGGCAGCAGCAGGAAGTAACTGATAAATGGGAAAAAATAAGTATTTGATCTCTTACAACTTGGCCAGATTTGTGGCTCACACAGAAAGCTTTATTTTACCAGGTACTGTACATCTCATTGAGATAAAAAAATAAATAAACTCCTTTTCAAAAGAGACCTGGCCAAGAATGGCAGCAGCACATAGACATTATCAAATCTTAAAACTGCCTATATCAAAAGCACAATTTAACACATCATGGCAAATTAAATTAAATTAAATTAAATTAATAAAATAAAATAGACACTCATTAAAAGTAAAATAGGACTAAAATAGAATACAATATCAGTAAAAATTTATACAAATACCTCATTTACAAACTGTCAAAGAGTGGCCTTAAAACATTAAGAGGCCAACTCCTTCAGCTTCGAGTCTTTCTGCAGTTGATTCAAGTCTGAGGGAGCAGCAAACCAACCTATAAAACTAATCAAGAACACAAAAGAGCAGCAAAAGAAGAAGAACCAGTCTCTAAACCAAACTCAGAAGATTGAAAATGTTAGACCAAAATCCCTCCAGAGATGTTTAAACCTGGTGATTAACGACGTTTCAACAAGTTGCTCTATCAAGGACCAAGTCAGGTTT
>NW_013953352.1:117534-119112 GCF_001266775.1 Austrofundulus limnaeus
TACATACATACATACATACATACATACATACATACATACATACATACATACATACATACATACATACATACATACATACATACATACATACATACATACTTTTTAAAGTAATGCATTTGCTTTTATTTTTCTAGATTGTCTTTCTCATCAATAAAATGAAACCACCTTAAACACATATATTGTTTATTTTTTTGTGAGTGAGAAAACAAAAAATCAGCAGGAGATCAATATGGTTTTTCCCCACAGTACCTGCAGTCACCTCAGGTGAAAAGGCACTTGCAGTCACACCTGGAAACCTCTGTGTATGGATGTAAGTGTGTCACATGTCTGTTCTTGGCCCAACTCACCTCTTCTGGCTCCAGAGGTTCAATCATTGGAGAGTCGTCAGCTCGGAGCAGACGTTTGTCCCACTCACTCATTCTTTCCTCTCCTCCTGCTGGTCCTCCTTCCAAGAAGGAGCGTCTGAGAGCACTGATGCTACTCTGAGGGTTCTGCAGCTCCTCTGGACTTAAAGTCTCCTGAAGGTGACATGGAGAAAGCTGTCAGTTAAACATGTTTATAAAGAATTTCAGTTTGGTTTCACACCAAAAAAACAAAAGCTACTGTGATACTGTTTTGAATGCAAAGTTWCATTTTGCAGGAGTATTTTTTTAGTTAGGGTTAGGTTTAGTAAGTCAGATTTACCTGAGTTTTCAGATCTTCATCCTGATCAGACTGTATGTATAAAAGAAAATGGGGGTAATGTAAAAAGAGGTAAAATAGAGAACAGGTGTGATGAAAGAACAGGTATGACAGAGAACAGGTGCAATGAAAAAAATGTATATAACAGGTGTGATGAAATTACAGGTATAATAGAGAACAGGTGTGATGAAAGGACAGGTGTAATAGAGAACAGATGTGATGAAAGGACAGGTATAAATGAGAACAGGTGTGATGAAAGGACAGGTAAAATAGAGAACAGGTGTGTTGAAAATAAATGTATAACAGAGAAAAGGTGTGATGAAAGAACAGGTATAATAGAGAGCAGGTGTGATGAAAGGAGAGGTATAATAGAGAACAGGTGTGTTGAAAATAAATGCATGACAGAGAACAGGTGTGATGAAAGAACAGGTACAATAGAGAACCGGTGTGATGAAAGGACAGGTTTAATAGAGAACAGATGTCATGAAAGGACAGGTATAACGGAGAACAGGTGTGATGAAAAGACAGGTATAATAGAGAACAAGTGCGTTGAAAGGAGAGGTATAATAGAGAACAGGTGTGATGAAAGGACAGGTATAATAGAGAACCGGTGTGATGAAAAGAGAGATATAATAGAGAACAGGTGTGTTGAAAATAAATGTATAACAGAGAACAGGTGTGATGAAAGGACAGGTATAATAGAGAACCAGTGTGATGAAAAGAGAGATATAATAGAGAACCGGTGTGATGAAAAGAGAGATATAATAGAGAACAGGTGTGTTGAAAATAAATGTATAACAGAGAACAGGTGTGATGAAAGGACAGGTATAATAGAGAACCAGTGTGATGAAAAGAGAGATATAATAGAGAACCGGTGTGATGAAAAGAGAGATATAA
>NW_013953352.1:119329-127033 GCF_001266775.1 Austrofundulus limnaeus
TGATGAAAGGACAGGTATAATCGAGAACAGGTGTGATGAAAGGACAGGTATWAWAGAGAACCGGTGTGATGAAAGGACAGGTATAATAGAGAACAGCTGTGATGAAAGGACAGGTATGATAGAGAACAGGTATGATGAAAGGACAGGTATAGTAGAGAACAGGTGTAATGAAAGGACAGGTTTGTACCTCAGTTGCTGTCAGGTCTCCATCTATAGCAGTATCAGTCAGTTCAGTCTAAAAAACAGTAATAATAGTTTTTACTTGAATGTGTCACAGTGAAGACACTATTTTAGGTCAACCAATCAGTGTGAGACTGGTGGGACAACAAACAGATGGGACAGGTGAAACAGGTGAGACTGGTAAGACACATGGGACAGGTTGGACAGGTATAACAGCTACCTTTGTATCTTGTTTCTGAGGAGTTGGGGGACTCTGTTGAGAAACTTCTGTTTCTCTTGTCCCATTTTTCACCTCCTCCAGCTGCTGTTCTGAGTCTAGATGCTCCTGGTGTACCTCCTCCTCCACCACCACCACCAGAACCTCCTCAGCTAGAAGACAGGCGAGAAAAGGAAGTCCAGTGCATTGGTCCCTCCTCYTAATTAGACTTTTTGATTCTTCTGATATGTGACTCCATTGAACAGTTCGATGTCTCTGACTGACTGGCTGCAGCAGACAGTTCAAAACATCCATCCAACCAAGCAGTTAATCAGAGGAACCTAACCATCTTTTTTATCCTGGGGTTTCTGGTTGTCACTGAATGTGTATGTGTTACTGACAAAAGAGGAACCTAACCATCTGACAGAGCCAATAGGTCTTTATGAAATCATTGGCTCCATCAGATGGTTTAATATGTAGCATGAAGGACCCCTTTTTATTGAAATGTACTKCAACAACTGACAAATGTTATGAGTGAACATCATTTAGTATTATGTTTGCTGAGACATCTTTGTAAATGTGTATGTATCAGTCATTTATTTACCAGTATTCAACGTAAACTGAGTGGTAGCAGCTGAACCTCAGAGCACTGAAGATGGGTCGTGGCTGTGTCTTCCAACATGAGAAAGACCCAAAGCACACAGCCAGGAGAACCAAGGACTGGCTCCATAACAAGCAAGGTTCTGGAGTGGTCTAGCCAGTCTCCAGACCTAAACCCAACAGAAAGTCTTTGGATGGAGCTCAAACTCCGTGTTTCTCAGCGACAGCCCAGAAACCTGGCTGATCTAGTCTGTGTGGAGGAATGGGCCAAAATCCCTGCTGCAGTGTGTGTAAACCTGGTGAAAAACTACAGGAAATTTTGACTTCTAACTGCAAACTAAGGCTACTGTGACAAATATTAACATTGATTTTTTTTTCAGGTGTTCAAATACTTATTTGCAGCAGTAACACAAATTATTTAAAAAATCATTCTTTGTGATTTCTGAATATTTTTTAATTTATGTCTCTCACAGTGGACATGCAATTAAGATGAAAATATCAGACCCCTCCATGATCTCTAAGTGGGAGAACTTGCAAAGTCACAGGGTGTTCAAATACTTATTTTCCTCTATGTATATAGAGAATTTTTAAGACAATATTTTTGCCATATTTTTTCCTCAGAACTGAGTGACTGCATATATTTTTTCCCTGTGCTTGGTCAATAAAAGTAACATTCACTGACTTCCACGATGTTTTCTCTTCATTTCTTTGAGTGTTCCTGAAAKCCAACAAGTTGACCTTTGGAATGACCTTATTATTGTATCATGTTTTTGATCTGAGTTTGTTTTACAGAATGAAATGTCTGGAGGATTGCTCATCCAAGACTGCTGATTCCAGACTTTTTGCCAGGGGTTGTACAAGCCTAAGTGTCAAGGGGGATTGCAATATTAATAAAGCTTCTTACATGTGTTCTTACCTGTGTCTCCAACAAAGCTGTTAACATTTCTTGTTTGAATTCTGTTGATATCAAATCTTCTCAGAATTTTTTTGTGACCAAAACAATTTTATAACTAATATATAATAAAAGATGAAGTTGGTCCTCAACTAACACTTTCAATCAACATGAAAATCTTCTGAATTAACAATCATCATGAAGGACATCTGGAGTCTGGTCGTTGCTTTCTTACCTGGCTCCTGCTTCCTTTCGTCCATTCTCCTCTCAGGTGTTCCTGTGATGATGAGATCACCAACAGCAATGGCTTTAGATGCTCCGTACAGCCCTGAGCCCATATCTGTGCACATGCGCGCACACACACAAACACACACACACACACACACACACACACACAACTATGAGGTTACTGACATGCTCTTACCTCAATCAGACAGGAAACGCAGCCAACAAAATGACCATAGCAAAGCATCATAACAGCTCATTGCCAAAGCAATGGCACACTCAGCCAATCAGAGCTCAGGGTACATGCAGAGCATCCTGGACTAACCAATCAGCAGTGAGAAGTGTCACCAAGCTCGACCCTACAGATCGTTGGTGTTCAGAATAACAGTTGTGGTTTGAATGAGTCAATCAAGTTTATGTTAAAGATTTGAATGAAAACCTCTACTTCAGAGTGAAACCTGCAGCTCAGGTGATGTTTTTAATTGTTTTATTTATTTTCCTTTAATTTTCTGTAAAATAAGCCTCGGGCAAACAGTCCAGGTACAAAAACTGTCAGTTTGGAAAATATCCTGAACTACCAGCAGCTGACAGTTCTGATGGTCACATGTATAGTTTTTTTATATCAGTAGTGTCTTCTGTAGGTACATACTGTAGATACATACAACCTTCCTTCCTTGTGTGGAGAAAAACATCTGAACTCAGATATAATGGAATACAGTAAGAACTTTGGTAGGTTCAATCTAATTCTGACCTCTGGGAGAATTGGAAAGAAAACCATTGCTGTAGCAGGTAGACACTGGGTCTCAGTGGGACCCAGACAGAGAGACCAGTAAGGTGTAACACCTGGGGGACCAAGTCAGGAGCATGGCAGCTGAGTTTTACATGAGTTGCTGATGATCCAAGAAATATTTACTAAGGCAGGTAAGAACAGAAACACAGCAGTCACTACAGGAGAAAAACCAAAGCATTTCCACATCCACAAGGAAAATCACTGCACTCAGTTTGCAGATATTTCTTATCTGGAAAATAAAAAAAACAAGAACGAATAACAGGTTTCTGCTCATTCTCCTTCCTTCTCCTGCTGATTTCTCATTGTTCCCACCTATGCTACTGCCTATTTAAACACCTGTCTTCACCTACTCAGTGTGAGACATGTCTACATGTTTATTGTTATTATTTCTATCATGTTTTTTCTTTGTCTCTTCCAGAAGAAGGTGCACCTGGACCAGTCCTGGACCAGTCCTGGACCAGTTCTTCTGTGTTTGTCTGCGTCTCTTTCCTGTCCCTCAACCAGCCGGTCGAGGCAGATGGTCTCCTGTCCTGAGCCTGGTTCTGCTGGAGGTTTCTTCCTGATTAGCAGGGAGTTTTTCCTCTCCACCGTTTGCTCAGGATGGGAGACTGTGATGAAGTGATTCAACACAATCTGCTGCTWWMTTCTTTACATTGTTCTTTTTATCTACAGTGTCCTGAGACAACGTRCGTTGGGACTTGGTGCTATATACAGTAAATAAACTGAATTGAAATGAATTGAGATCTTCTGCCTTTGTCACAGTCCTCAGTCACTGGTTCATGCTCTAAGAGTTTACCTGGTTTTGACCCTGCCTGCTCCTAACCACTGCACACCTTACTGGTGTGTGAGTTTTTGACTTCCTGTTGCTGAACTTTGCCTGACCCTGACTCTGTTTCTAATTTGTTGTATTCTGGATTTCCACCTGTGCATGACCCTGGACTGTTTTTAGACCATGAAATATTGGATTGAGGATGCAATAGTCTCTGCTTTCAGTGAACTTCTGAGGCCCTCCAGCCCACTCATTCACAGCTTACCCAACCTTGCAGAAGCTGGATTCTTGGACTCGGTGGATCCCWGATACCTGATAAATCTCCTCTTTGTTTTCCCTTGTTCTCATCAAGTCACAATACTCATCTCTTTTTTTGTGTTCCAGACCCACCAGTGCAACCAGGTCTAAGCAGGACCCCTTCAACACCATCCCATAGTGTCTTCTAAAACCTTTTAGAAACTTCTTCTTGGTCTTGGCTGCATGTTGGGTTCTGGCTCTTTTGCTTAAACGTTACAAGGAGACTGAAGCAGACAAAGGTGGATTAAACAAAAAATGGATAAAATTGCAGCAAAAGAACATCCTAAAGATATGGACTGAAATAAAAAATATCACTGGTTGTGCTAAGAAGAGTCAGATGATGGACGGTGGTGAGAGCAAGGCCATATGTTCTTTAAAGGCTTGATGGAACAGTGACAGTAAGGTGATGCATTTTTACAAGTGGGGGTGGCTGTGGTGGAGTGGTTAGTGGATAGTGGAGTTGTCCTGGAACCGGAACGTTGCTGGTTCGATCCCCTGTCCAGCCTTCTCAGTCATTGTGTCCTTGGGCAAGACACTTCACCCTCCTTGCCTACTGATGGTGGTCAGATGGTGATCTGGTGGCACCAGTGCATGGCAGCCCCACCTCTGTCAGTGTGAAGGGCCTTGGGGTCCAACTGGACTTGATAAGGTGCTATCTAAGTTCAGACCATTTACAAATACACTGGGATCATTTTGGATGATAAGCTAAACTGGACCCTTAACACTGATGTATTGTAAAAGAAGAGGTGGAGACACCTTTTCTTCCTGCCACAGCTGAGATCCTGTCTGTGATGAGACAGGGTGGACATTTTTCTTTCATATACTGCTGTGTTGCAGCTGCAATCTGACAAAAACATCAAGAGACTTGAAAAGTTCAGTGTTTGGCAGGAGGCTGAACTGCAGGATGCTCCAACTCATTGTCTGTTATTCTGATGTCATGTGGAACATATTATATTCTAATGACTAGCTTGTTAACTGTTTTTACTTCAGGCATATGTTTTTCATCACTCAGGGTTCAAATCAGGAGCACTCATTGGGATTTCTGCAGTTTGTTAGGGATCAGAGGTCAAGTTTCTGAGAATAATAGATGAGCAGAATGAAGTGGGACTGGTCTGGATTAGGGTTAAGATAGGTTTTGTTGGACTGGATAATGTGGAAGTGCATGGGGTTGAGAAAGGATTAGAGACCTCTCAGAAGAAGAAAAAGATACAGCTGACTCTTCCAAGTCTACATGTAATGTGAAGTGGATGAAGGAACTAACAGTAGCAGCAGATGGCATGAGGTGGAACTGGAGGCTGAAGAATAATGCAGAAGATGATTGAGGTGACCATGAAGACTAGAAATTATCCTTTATTTTTTCTAACTGGAGTTGTTTTAAATGGTTTTGCAGACCACCTTCCAATGTAAGCTCAGGCACCTGTGTTGATGACCGCATACATATCTGATATATGATTGCATCAACACAAACAGCTAATCAAAGGTGGATCTGAAAAAAGCAGAGCCAGTCAGAGCACAGCATTCTCCAACAAGCTAAGAGAAACTCTGACTAATCACAGTGCAGAAGTGCTCTGCCGGCTGCAGCTACAACTACCTGAGTGGGCACCACTGTTGACTTTAGGGAACGCAGTGATGGCTGGAGAGCCAATCAGGGAAGAGGTAGGTGTGGTCCTGGAGGCTGAAGACCAATCAAATTGGGTAATGAACATTTGAAATAATGAACTGACCAATCATGGACTCCTTTACAATTTAAACCAACTACAAGTACATGTGCAACAGAAAACTGGACTATAAAACCTGCTGCAGACAGCTTCGATAGCATTGAACATCTAGGACCAGAACTACCACAGGACTACAACTGTTAAAACTGAGAGATTAGGTCTAAGACCAGAAATGTCTGGAATGGTTCATCTAAGCAAGTTAGTGATACTACTATTTGTACTCCTGAATCCAGGACTAGTGTCATCACAGTCAGTACCTCCATCTAGGCTGCGGCTGAGCATACTCTTCTTGCTGATGCATCTGGGGAAGTTCGGCGCAGGTCTGGAAATCTGAGCACTGGCTCTACGACTCTGAATCTGAGTCCGTCCACTGTAGCGAAACTTTGAACCAAGAGACAGAAACCTTTTTGGTGGTTCCTCTGGAGACACCAGCCTGTGAGACAGATTGGTCAGATGTCTCCTGGTTATATGGTTCTATATGCTGACAAACAGTGACTGACCTGAAGAAGGAGTGATGCTCCACACACACTTTCCACAGCCGCTTTGCTGCTCTGTGGTTCAGCAACTTGAAACCAATGATGGACTCAAACTGGTCAAACTGGGACAAAGAGAGACACATGGCTTCAAATGAAACCAGTGGGAGTGTCTACAGAACATATTTTCAAACACTGAGCATCCAAACACATTCACATACACAGGTTGTTAGACCTCCAGGTGTGTCACACTGAATTTCTGAGGCGCGTTTTAGTGACGTTTTGGTACCATATCAGAACATTATAGAATGCTGCACAGTTAAAACACAATTAAGATGTTGTTTGTTTATCAAACAATCACTGTCGGATTTTAGGGTCATTGTGTTCTCTCTCTTTGTGGTACAGAATGGACAGTTCTCACCTCTCCTGGTCGGATTTTAATGTAAAAGTTGTTCCTTTTGTACGAAATCTTGACAATTTTTGGCCACGAGAATCTATTGATCCTCAGTCTGTCTCTGTACACCAGAAGGCCGCTACTGCACACGCCCAGCATGATGGCCACGCCCTCGGAGTCCTGCACATAAACACAGAAACGTCACAGATTCATGAATAACAATCACTTTAACCAAACTACAGGTCTATGGGAGGCTGCTCTCTAAATGTGAGCCACCTGAGGACACAGCTAACACCTGAGGACACAGCTAACACCTGAGGACGGGGACAGGGTCATGACACAGCAGAGTTTGGGGTAACAATGGAGAACAGAAAGACATTAAACAGGACCACACGAAGACATGGACACATGGGAAACAAGCTTACCTCCGACTTAGCAGCAGACAAGCAATCAAAACGATTTCCTACCATCTACTCCTCCATACAGCCAGACAAACACAGACAGATGGACAGACAAACAAAAAGAAGAAGAGCTCATCTAAATGTAGCATGTCAAACAGAATGCTAACAGTCTGAACAGAGATAGTCCCTGTGGGCTCATAAAGGTGTGTGGAGGTAAATAACACAAACCCATCAACTCAACTCTTTACTCTCAGAGTGAAAGCTGCTATCATTTAAGGTTCTCCCTTCTTGTTCAGGTAAACTCACCATAAATCTCCTCTCAATGTTAAACTCAAACTGAATCCAGTTCCAGAACCATCTGCACTAAATGTTTGGTTCTGGCCCATTTGTTTCTCCGGTCAACATGAGTTTAAATATTCCTGGGACTTAGGTCCACATGCTTGAAGCCACTGAAAATTAGTTTTCTTTAAACAGATTCCCATGGATGACTGGCACTGGAAAACCTAATCGAACCAGAGCCTTTTCACTGACCCAGTCCTGGTCCTAAAATCTGATCCAGTTAAAGGTTTACTGAACTGCACTGTTAAAAGCCCCATCAATAAAATAGTTGTTTTATTGTAACATTTTTATTTTTTGGTCAAAATAATTTCACTTTATTTTCTCAGTGAAATATTTATTTCACTCAGGTGAGGAACCAGACAAAGCGCAGCCCGAAGACCCCTTATGGATACAAACATTGGATCTGGCGTTCCCTCGCCCGGACGCGGGT
>NW_013953352.1:130198-131439 GCF_001266775.1 Austrofundulus limnaeus
TGGGGAGAGGGAGGTGTGGGCCTCCCTTCTGAAGCTGCTGCCCCCGCGACCCGACCCCGGATAGGCGGAAGAAAATGGATGGATGGATGGATGGATGTTTAAAGAAATAAACAGTTAAAAACACAATTGAACTTGCAGTTTTTGTGTGTTTGATCTGTGGTAAGGTCTGAAGGGTTTCAGTGTTTCTGACAGACTGAAGCAACAGTCATGATGGAAAAATCTTTTTTGTGTTGCAACACATTGAAGTTATCGATCATGCAGGAAGAAGGTCATGTCTGAGTGATTTATTGGACTGTAAACTGCAGCACTGAGAGACCGTACAATAACATTTCATTTACAAAACACTTCCAAAGTACTGGACAATAAAACAAAGAAGCACAAGACACAGGATAGAATGCAGAAATCAAAAGAGGTAAAAATATCATTTATCCATCCATTATCTAAACCTATTTATTCCTTTTCTAGGGTCACTGGTGCCCATATCCAGCAGTCACAGTGTGAGGGGCGGGGTACACCCTGGACAGGTCACAAGTCCATCACAGGGAACAATATCAATCAGAACCACATAAATAAAAACACCAGAAGGTTTGAATCAAATTCACTAGGTTGAAGGCCAGGGAATAAAAGTGTGTTTAAAACAGCAAGAGAAGAAGATCAGCTGTTTCTGTGGCTGGACTAACTTGTTCATCTGTTTACACACACGTCAGTTTCTGACACTGCTCTGATTGACCGAGTTATTCTGAATTCAAATCACAGATGAAAAAAATWAATTAAAAAACAGGACAGATGAAATACTTAAATTCATTGATTTGTGAACAACCTTTAGATGTTTTGTAGTTGGTTTACCAAACTCCCAGAGAACATGTCATGTTTACCTTTGCATGGTGGAGGTCAACTCCATACATGGAGAGTTTCTTCACGTTTTCCAGGAAGTGCAGCTCTGCTTCAGCTGGGCTCATTCCTCTAAACAAAGCAACAAGTTAGGATGGCACCAAGTCACCACAACACACACAGCTTACACAAATCACACACAACCAACAGGAAACTGGAAGACATGAAGCTCACACACAAAACTCACGGTGGACACACAAAGCTCACAGTGAACACACAAAGCTGACAGTGGACACACAAAACTCACAGTGAACACACAAAACTCACGGTGAATACACAAATCTCATGGTGGACACACAAAGCTCATGGTGGACACATAAAGCTCATGGTGGACACACAAAACTCATGTT
>NW_013953352.1:132864-134040 GCF_001266775.1 Austrofundulus limnaeus
AAAGCTGACAGTGGACACACAAAGCTCATGGTGGACACATAAAGCTCACAGTGAACACACAAAGCTGACAGTGGACACACAAAGCTCATGGTGGACACATAAAGCTCATGGTGGACACACAAAACTCATGTTGGACACACAAAGCTCATGGTGGACACACAAAGCTCATGGTGGACACACAAAGCTCATGGTGGACACACAAAACTCATGGTGGGCACACAAAACTCAAGTTGGACACATAAAGCTCATGGTGGGCACACAAAGCTCATGGTGGACACACAAAGCTCATGGTGGACACACAAAACTCATGGTGAACACACAAAGCTTGTTAGTAAAACCCTAAACCCTACAATAAAAGAAGGAAGCCTGTGGTGAACACAACTAAAGACAACCTGTGAGTTGTGTGTAACTCCATGATCTTAGCCTCCATCTCTTTAGTTTGATTTGGAGCGAAACACAACTCGCTGACATAGTCTGGACCACATTCGTCTGAAAGACAGATGGACAGAGAGACAGGGTGTTAGGGTAGGTCAGAGAAAACAGCGCTCCATCAGGGTTAGTTGATGAGGTTTGAGTCWTGCAGGTGTAGATTAGGAGTGTTTACTGTACCTGGATCATAGTCCCCAAGCTCTGATTGAACTGTGTAGGAACCAAGGACGGTGTGGGTCGCAAACGAACAAGGAAGACGGCCAGAAATGATATCCTGTCTAAGCTGAAGACACAGGAAGTACCTGCCAAGATTCAGACAGGAATTCATCACCTGCCTCACTAGGTGAAAATTGAAGGTTGAGCTTTGACTGACAGGTGTGTGACCCTACCTGGTTAAATCCTCAGACAGCAGGGCGGGGTCAGGAGGGTAAAACTTAACATTAAAGGAAAAGTTCCAGGCAACACCTGAGATGTGTCAAACAAAGAATTAGTTCTTGCAAACTGATATCCTGAACTCAACTGATGACCAGTAACAATCAAAACAAACCAATGATGATGATGATGATGATGATGATGATGATGATGATGATGATGATGACGATGATGACACCTTCTTCTTCTACCTTTCATTTAATTTGATTTGTATTTTTTGTTGTTAAATTTATGTTGTTCTTTTTAACGAAATGAATAAACTAAATTAAAAATGAATGATAATAATAATGATAATGATGATAATGACAATAATAA
>NW_013953352.1:139720-141312 GCF_001266775.1 Austrofundulus limnaeus
GGTCACCTCCTAATAAATGTCCTTACAGAAAATCTAACTGCTCATTTTAAATCAGCACTTTGACTTTTAATACTTAACTACAACAAATATCACATACTTTAACACTTTTACTCAAGTAATATTCATAAAGGAGACTTTAACTTTTACCAAAGTAAGTTTTTGGTAAGATACTTGTACTTTTACTCAGGTATCACTCTGTGGTACTTTATACAACACTGGTGATTGTTGTTTTTGATATTGTTTAATTATCACTACTTTTATAGTTCTGTATGTTGTATCCATGATTAAATGCAACAAAATAAACTATTTCAAAGGTAACAGATCTTTGTAGTACTTGGTTTATTTACATAATAACTTTAATTGCTGGATGTTTGGCCCCTGTGCTGCTGGCATAAATTAACGGTGGACCAGTTCAGTTTAGTTGAGTAGCCCTGGTCTACATACTGAGGGTCTCAAACTGAATTTTTACAGACTGAGGTTTCACAGATTGTTTCAACTGACTATAATATATTAATATTATAATATTTCAAATTATTCCAATGTTTTAATATTTCTATACTGAAACTTCCTGCCTGGGGTGATCCACGACTGATTAAATGCCTGAGGCCATTAGTCGATGGGTAGTCTTATGGCTTCTGTTCTTACATTAACTTTCAAGTCTGACCTCTGTATTTGTTACCTTGTGACCTGTACCTGAACACACCATGTTTTTCAGGTGGACCTAACCCTGTAATGTTTCTATTTTTACTAAGATTTTTGTGATGACTCAGATCTTCTGCACATTTATCATCAGTATCCATTTCAGATTCATTTGGTAACACTGTGTTCCTCACAGTCATTTGTATGTGTGTCTGTGTGTCTGTGTGTATGTGTCTATGTGTCTGTGTGTATGTGTCTATGTGTATGTGTCTATGTGTCTGTGTCTATGTGTATGTGTCTATTAGTCTGTGTGTATGTCTGTGTGTATGTGTCTATGTGTATGTGTCTATGTGTCTGTGTCTATGTGTATGTGTCTATTAGTCTGTGTGTATGTGTCTATGTGTATGTCTGTGTGTATGTCTGTGTGTATGTCTGTGTGTATGTCTGTGTATGTGTCTGTGTGTATGTGTCTATGTGTATGTGTCTATGTGTCTGTGTGTATGTCTGTGTGTATGTCTGTGTGTATGTGTCTGTGTGTATGTCTGTGTGTATGTCTGTGTATGTGTCTGTGTGTATGTGTCTATGTGTATGTGTCTGTGTGTAAATCTGTGTGTATGTCTGTGTATGTGTCTGTGTGTATGTGTGTATGTCTGTGTGTATGTGTGTATGTCTGTGTGTATGTCTGTGTGTATGTCTGTGTATGTGTCTGTATGTATCTATTAGTCTGTGTGTATGTGTCTGTGTGTATGTGTCTGTGTGTATGTGTCTGTGTGTATGTGTGTATGTGTCTGTGTGTATGTGTCTGTGTGTATGTGTCTATTAGTCTGTGTGTATGTGTCTATGTGTATGTGTCTATGTGTAAGTGTCTGTGTGTATGTGTCTGTGTGTATGTGTCTGTGTGTATGTGTCTGTGTGTATGTGTGTATGTGTCTGTGTGTATGTGTCTGTGTGTA
>NW_013953352.1:142312-144473 GCF_001266775.1 Austrofundulus limnaeus
GTGTATGTGTCTGTGTGTGTATGTCTGTGTGTATGTCTGTGTGTATGTCTGTGTGTATGTCTGTGTGTATGTCTGTGTGTATGTCTGTGTGTATGTCTGTGTATGTGTCTGTGTATGTGTCTGTGTGTGTATGTCTGTGTGTATGTCTGTGTGTGTCTGTGTGTTTGTGTGTCTCACCTCTACAGTACAGGTGAACAGTGACCCGTCCAGTAAAGTCACTCTGGTCTGCATCGTTCTGAAGCTCAGAGGGGTTTTGGCTGGAGAGCGGGCGGTATGACTGCCTGATGAAAGGTGACTGGTTGAGTCCTCAGCCAATGAGCTCTGTGCGTGGCTTTCAGCCAGCTCCCCCTCCCCTACCTCAAGACACAGGAAGTGATGTCACATTCGACAGCAGTGCAGAGGTCATCAAGGTTTTTGAAGAGTTGTTTTCAAGACTTTTCACCTGTTTAGGTGTTGAGTGGGCAGCAGCTTCAGGAAAAGACGCCTCTTCTTTGGGCCGGACTTCACCTGGCTGTGTTGTCATGATGAGTCACCTGAGAAACAGTGATGTCAGAATTTATCGTCATGGTTACCAGACAGGTCAAGAAAGTTTGAGATTAGTGCTGCAAGTTTAATACAACTGTTTGAATTAGTTGACTAAGAAAAACTGAGTGCTCAGCATTAGCAGCCCAGCTGACAGAAGCTAGCCGGGTGGGCGTGGTTAAAGTAGGGAGGGAGGAGCCTGCTCTTAAATAGACAGCAAAGAATGGGAGGAGGTCACCTCACATCTGGATATTTTGTTAAAACAATGCTAAAGTTTAGCCAGTTTAGCTGCTGGAGCTAATTCAGAAAATGTTCCGGTTGATATGCTGATTGAACTGGAGACTAAACCACACCCACCTGGTTAAACCACACCCACCTGGTTAAACCACACCCACCTGGTTAAACCACACCCACCTGGTTGAACCACACCCACCTGGTTGAACCACACCCACCTGGCTGCAGGAAACGGTGCGCAGCCAGTCAACTACATGTTTCTTTTGTTTTATTTCCCATCAAATGAAGGAAGTCCTGAACAAACCCCAGCATCCACAGGTCCGTCTCACTCTGAGGACCGGTCCGTCTCACTCTGAGGACCGGTACCAGCTGCTGACCCCAACCAGCTGTCAGGTGAACGGTTGCCATGGTAATGGCACATAGCGGGATTAGAGATGAGGGAAAATCTGATGTAATCTGATTTGGATCAGGATGATGAAGAGATTCTGTGTGTAGAAATCTGGGTCGTGTTGTGGTTCTGTTTGAGTTTCAGACTCTGGATCTAAATGTTTTGAATTCAGCAGAGGTTTATCATGTGAATTAGAAAGCAGATAAAACCAGAACCAACAATGTTCTGTTCAGAGAGCGGGTCAGCCCCTCTGCTCAGTACACAAGCAGTCTGTATCAGGGTTTTGGACTTTGTGCTGAAAATGGTCTCCTTTTAGTTGCAGATGTGGATTTATGGGCTGKCCATCAACCAGGTTTAACAGACCGGATCAGGACGTGGTTCCACTGAAACATGACAAACTACACTTGATTCTTTGTAGAAAAACATAATCAGAGATAAAACTCACTGGTTTCTTTTCATTCATGTCTAAAAACATTTAAAACTGTTTCAAATTAAAGTCTTTCAACAAATATTTTCTATTTTTTCTAGTTTTATGTTCAAAGATTTTTTCTTTGAAAGGTTTGATTCAGTGCAATAATCCAACCTCCACTCAGACAGACCACAGTCCGACCTCTTCTGTTCTCAGCCTGAGCACGGGCTCCCCCAGGGCTGTGTTCTGAGCCCACTTCTCTTCCCCCGATGACCTGCGACTGCATGAGTAGGTCTGTGACCAATAACATCATCCAGTATGGGCCTGATCTGAGAGCAACTGGAAGAGTCAGGAATACTGGGACTAGGTGGCACGCCTCGTGAACTAGCGTGGAGAAAATACTCTGGTTCTGAGAGTCAACAAAATAAAAAACTCATTGTTGACTTCAAGAAAAGAAAACTACACCTCACACCCCCCAAAACGGACCGTTTACTCTGCAGACCTCTGGCAGGACGGACTGCAGCCTGACAGCCAGAACCACAAGTCATCACACTGCAGAACACACACACACACACACACACACACACACACACACACACACACACACA
>NW_013953352.1:145473-146554 GCF_001266775.1 Austrofundulus limnaeus
GTGTGTGTGTGTGTGTGTGTGTGTGTGTGTACCGCCCCCTGCAGGATGGAGGATCTGATCCAGTCTAAGCGGAGCTACAATTTAAACTGATAAAAACTGAATTATAACTCTAACCATGTCTCTGATGACTTGACTTTAACCTGATTAGGAATCAACCAATCAGCTGCTCGTGCGTGCAGGTCACACAGATGAAGGTCTCCATCCTCTTCCTCATCCTGATCAGCTGACTCAGCACTTGTGCTTTGTCCGGAGCGCGTGCACAAACCCAGAAATCCCAGCTAAATCCCAGAGAAATCCCAGATAAATCCCAGCTAAATGACAGAATCAGAAGTGGATTCTGCAGCTGGGCAGGACCGGTGTGTGCGCGTGTTTGTGCGGTCCTGCAGCAGGACACAAACACGCGCACAGAGCTGCAGAGCCACCAGGACCGGAGAACCTGACTCACTGATACCGATCCAATCAGCTCTTTGATCACGGATCAATCACTGAGATCAAAGCAGCATCTTTACCTGTCCTCGTGCAGGACGCTCTCCCTCTGTCCTCCTGCCAAACGGCCGCTCCTCTGCATCAGCGAACTAATTTACGTAACTTCCGTGACGTCATGACGCATGGTGAGGAGCCGCTCTGACCGAAAATACTGTGGTTTATTATTATTTATTTTTATTAATGAGGAACTCAGGTGAAATACAGACAATTTATCACATGAATATTTTAAATTAATCATTAATCAACAAATTTTGTCTTTTGTTTTGTTCCTGGATTTAACAGAGTTTCTCAGTTCTTTATTTTTATACAAAATAAAAAATCATGTTGATTCCAAAACTTTGCTTTTGTGATTAATACAATGAGTAAATAACAAATGAGTCTTTCTTTATGTAACACTAGTTATTGATTTTTACGGTTAGGAACTTTGTTAAATTTAGTTTTTAAACAGGATAAAGTTTATACAACACAAAAAAGATCAAATGCACAAAAACTGTTTTACTGCTCATGAAGAGGATATTTTCAGATCAACTAAAATAATAATAATAATAATAATAATACATTTTATTTCAAAGGCGCCTTTCTGACACTCAAGGAC
>NW_013953352.1:147554-147920 GCF_001266775.1 Austrofundulus limnaeus
ATTATTGACCCATTCCTTCACACACGGATGGTGCTAAGCTACACTGTAGCCACAGCTGCTCTACAGTTTCAGCAGGAGCTGAATTCTCCTCTTGTTTCAGGTGGAAACACGGTGCCAGCAGTGGCTTACTGCCAAAACAAACACCATTAGATGTTGCGTCACCAAAAACCTGAGTCACTCAGGTAAAAGTCCAGAACATTTCTACGATTTTATGAACACATTTGTGCAAAATGATGAAAATCAAAAAACATTTCTGAGTCAGTAAACAAATAAACTGGTTCACTGGTTTTTTATGTAAATTAGCTGTGATCAGGGAGGAAACTGACTTGTGTGTGTGTGTGTGTGTGTGTGTGTGTGTGTGTGTGT
>NW_013953353.1:0-19628 GCF_001266775.1 Austrofundulus limnaeus
CACACACACACACACACACACACACACACACACACACACACACACACACACACAGCTGCAGCATGATTGAACTTTTCAACTCTATAATTCAAGTGGATGAGATCCAGGAGTGGAATTCTGTTGTGTTCAGTGTAGTGGTTGACATTTAGTTTCATTCAAACTTTGAAGAGCTCCATGTTTGGTTTGGCTGCAGACGACAGCAGCAACATAACCAAAAAATTAAAAACTGCTGTTTTCCTATCATGCATCGACACAATCTGAGTTTCTTTTAAAGGAGACAAAAGGTGATTAAAAAAAAACCATCACAGACTAAGGTCATCAACAGAAGTTCACCTATAAACAAGTTTGTTTTTAAGAAAAGGTTTGTAAATATTTCATAAAAAATAAAATGAAATGGATTCTTTGTGCTGCAAACTGTAGAAACTTTTTATTGATTGATTGATTGATCCAAAAATGACTTGTTTGTGATCTGATTTAATCTGTAGGGATTTTCTTGTATCTTCGGTTTGTTCAGGAGAATTTGRTTAAACAAAAATCATGTAATCAACAAAATTAACAGGAAACCTTTTGATGTTTCTCAAAATAATTATACTTGGATTTATTTCATACACAAGCAAAAAAAAAAGGATTAATTCTGATGGTTGGCTCTTTGTGAGCAAACAAACAAAATATGAATCTTAGTTGTGATTTTGATGTTTCCGAACTACTCGACAAATAATTTGRCAGGTTGTCCAAATTTAAAACAAAACTTGTATTTGATCATAATTTTCCCCCACACATTGTCCTAGTTTGGAAAAAACAAATGTTATAAATTAAACGGGAATATTTCTTCAGTAGAGACAGAACAGAGAGGTGTTTATACGGTAACGTTAGTAGAGAGCGAGCCTGCAGGTTTGAATCCCCTAACAGTCACAAAAATATGGGCGGAACAGGTGAAGCATCCACACCTGCCTCAACCTTCATTTACCCCACTCTGTGCCTTTGAGCAAGACATAGGTTACGAATGTATTTTTTTTAAAAGTGGGACATTTTGGAGGATTTCTGTCGATTTTACCGCTTTCTGCCACCAGATGTCGCTGTTCGCTGAGTTGAACGCACCTGGGCGTCATCTTTGAACTTGACCAGATTTTATCTCTGGAGCAAACTCCGTGTCGTTTGTTTGTTTTGTTAACCCRCATACCCCGGATTAATATTTAATGGACAAAGCAAACAGGTGGAGGAAAAAGCGCTCAGAATATACCGGGTACAACACCGGTAAGTTAGTGAAAGAGGGGGGAATCAGAGCTCCCCCCACCGCCTGACGCACCTCCTCTCCGGGTCACATCATCGTGTCGTSTCCGCCCCGCCGCTCCACCATCATCATCATTATCATCATCATCACAGAACCACAAGAAGACGCGAACAGAACCCACACAGGCCACCATGAAGGACCGCATCCAGGAACTCAGACACGTAAGTTTGTCTTTAATTCTTCTTCAATCCACCTGTTCTGAGGGTAGAAAGCGTTTTTAATCAACCTTCTTGTCCGAGGAGCGATCAGGGTGGGCTCACCAAGCAACAGTTGGTTCTGATGGGGGCTCAGGTTCGGTTCTTTAACCCCAGTGACAGTCCAGATCATCATATGTGTGAAAACTGAAAAACTGGGAGCCTATGGAGGGATTTGTTACAATAATAATAATAATAATAATACAACTAAAAATCAATTCTTCCAAAAATATCCAAGCAAAAATAATAACTTTCATTTCACTGGTTTATTCTTAAATTCACAAGTTACTGCATTTTATTAAAGGTTAATAGGTTTTGCTCAAAATTTGAGAAATTGATTTACTCAGATTTAGTTTAGAAGAACATGTCCCATCTTATTTATTCACCTGTTAAAATTCTTAAAGCATCTCAATATGAACTGTTTTGTTTTTCAAGACTGAAAAACATCATGAATCTTACTTTATAAAGGTCCATTTCTCCCATTTTAAATCACCTAACTGAATAATACCTTACAAATCTAATCATTGGAGTTTTTCTTTTAACCTCTTATGAATAATCATACTGTTAAAACTATTTGTTTTATTACTCAAAGCCAAGATGAGACTTTGCTTTCCTTTAASGCACATGTGCCAAACTCATGGCCTGCGGGCCAAATTTGGCCCTCATTACCATTTAATCCGGCTCAGAAGGTAATACTTTACATGTGACATTGTTTGATGGTTTCTCTCTTTCTCACTGGATTTAGTTCTTTCTTCCGATGACAGCTGGTCAACTCTCAGRCCAAGGAAATGAAGTTTGAATTTTTCAGTAATATCTGGTTTTGGTGTGGAAAGAGCAACAGAGAATCAACTCTAATGTCTTTTACTGACTTCTCTTATTATTTTAAAGTCAGAAAATTCAAGTTTAAGTGAGAGTTTTCAGTTTTTTTTAATTGTTGATAAGAAATGAACGSTATTGATGGTAATGGTGCTAATGACCCCCCGATCTAAGGTTTGCTTATCGCTCACATCTTGTCATGACAGAGATCATCCTGTGCTGAGAAATGATGGAGTTGCAGCTAGAAAAAGGGTGCGCAATCCAAACATCATGTGTCATCAGTTAGTGCTCAGAATATGTTTTGTGAACGACTCTCAGCTACTACCACACCAAATTTTAACTCCATGTCTGTAACATTCATGGAAGTGTAGTCATTTTTGTGTATGTTGAGGTTAATGAGCTGCCGTAGGGTTGACTCTCATCAGCTGTAGATGAGCGGTTCTGAGTTTGATTGAAATCTGCTCAGTGGTTTGGGAAATATTTTACTAACAGACAAACAGGGTTGATGTGCAGCTGATTCCATGGGTTTAAGCAAAACATGTTGCATTTAAAATATGTCTTGGTGATTATGCTCAGCTACTACCACACCACATTTTAGCTCRGTATCTGTAAATGTGGCAAAGTTAGAACCGCTTTTGCATTTTCTAAAGTCAGCTGGCTGAGGCGGACATCTTGAATTGGGTTGAGTCCGACACATAATCAACACAGAGATCACTTCCTGTAAGCTTCGCTGAAATCTGTTCGGCGATTCGTGAGATATTTTGTTCACAGACGCACACATGCAGGCACGGTCAAAGCTGGGCGACAAAGAGCTGTTTTTGACTCGACACACAGTTAAAGAAACTTATGCACCTTCCACTCGGGATGCTTCTGTTTATGCTGCCGTGTGTGTTTGTGCTCCCAGATGTGTCTATGCTAGAGAGGCCATTGTCAAATCTGGGTAATTGGCAGTTAAGATGAGGAGAACAATTTACAGCTCCTCGGCTTTCACTGAAGATCTCCAGCAATGAATTGGCCTCTGGGGAAGCGAACCCAGCCTTGCCAGTTGCGTGCCAGGGTGTTCAAGGCAGGTGTGTCTTCATCCTGCCTCCTCTTCCTCCTCTTCGCTGTGGCGGAGAGATGCTGCTGTACATCTAACACACACACACACACACACACACACACAGAAAGCTCGGCCAGTATTCAGGTTGTGAGGTCGAGAGCAGCTGCTGATTCCATTTTCTTTCATCATTTCTGATCGTATCGTTCGTGTCTGAGAAACTGCTGCTGAAGCAGCTCCAGGCAGACCCATTTTAGACAAACCAGACTAAATAAAATGGAAGCAAAATGCAAACCGGTGACAGTTATTTCCCATCAGCACCGGATTAATATCGTTTGGGTTGGATTGGGTTTACTTCAAATGTTAATCARCTGTAGACGTACATTCAACAATTACTCTCTGAGAGTTTTATTAAAATTTATCCAGTGGGTCCGTGAAGTATTTTTGGTAACAGACACACCCACATGAACAAAATGATCCACTTTTGATTTTTGATGGTGGGCGATTGCAAAAATTAGACTCCTCACCTGAAGCCTGGCTGGTAAAAAATCACAGCTGGTTGCCTCGTTTCTTGTACACTGCAAAAAATTTCCACCTACCCAAGTTTTAAAATCTTATATCCAGCCAAAAAAAATCTTTTTGATCTTGTTTTGAGACAGATTTACTAAACAAGAACTGATTGTGTAAGAATAATAATCTTGTTTTCAGAATGTCTAAGATTATTTGTCTTGTTAGTCTGAAAATTTGACTCAAATTAAGTCAAAAATTCTTGAAATAAGAAAAATTGAGTCAAATCAAGTATTTCAAGAATCTTACCAAGTAAAATTTTCTTACTCCAYTGGCAGAAATTTTTGACTTAATTTGAGTCAAATTTTCAGACTAACAAGACAAATAATCTTRGACTTTCTGAAAACAAGATTATTATTCTTACACAAYCAGTTCTTGTTTAGTAAATCRGTCTCAAAACAAGATCAAATAGACTTTTTGACTGGATATAAGATTTTAAAACTTGGTAAGATGGACAGTTTTTGYAGTGTAGCGGAGTCATATTTTAATTTATTTGAAACCAAGTGATTAAAATGGAACTGGGCTGCAGGTAGTTGAGCAGTAACCCTGTCTCCAGATTGTTCTTGTGACTTTTGTGGGTCTCTCAACGGCCCTGTGTGAGTCAATGAGGTGCCCGATMCTGTCGCTTGTTTTGAACAGCATCTTAAAGTGCCTGTGTCGTCAAATTTTTGTAATACATATGAATGCATTTTTGAAAAGATGTCATCGACAAAATATTGCAAAACAAATTTCATGTCGCCGAGACGAACAGTTGTTGAGATATTTGTCTGTGAAGTAACAGGAAGTGATTTCAAAGGGGAATGTTTGCATGTGAACAGAGTAGTACTACAACAGCCAACAACCCAGACTGTAGAGAAGAATCTGATGTTTCTTAAGATTATTTTGAGTCACTATCAGAGAGATGAAGAAGAGTCAGAGTTCAAATAATATTGTTTTAGTAAAGACCAGAGTTTTCTTTGTTAAAGAGTTCCCCTTTGATGTCACTTCCTGTTTCATTTYAGCTGAGTCAAGTTCAAAAGAAAATATGCCAGTTAAGGGACAAAATGTGTAAAATCGTGTGTATTGTTCCAACTTCCTTAAATATAAAAATGTTTTMTTTGACTTTTTTGGATTATTATTTGGAGAATATGCGTGTCACAGGCACTTTAAGGCCACACCACGCTGAACAGACCAGATCTCATCTGATCTTGGAAGCCAAGCAGGGTTGGGCCTGATTAGTACTGAAACCATAGGGGTTGCGCCCACACTGGAATTCTAGCAATAAAAAAGACAACCTTTGACCGTAATAAGTCAGAGGTCACCTTCTACGAAGGATGACAGAATCAAATCAAATCTCCTGCTCAATCGTTGTTGGGTCACAGTGGCAACAAGTCCAGAAGAGAAACCTGAACCCTCTCCCCAGCTCCTCTTGGGAGACCCTTTTCAGGATATATAATCCTTACAATAAGTTCTAGGTCTGCCCTGGGGTATCTTCATGGTGGGGTAACCTAACGGGAGGTGTCCAGGAGGCATCCCACTCAGATGCCCGGACCACCTCAACTGACCTCTTTTGATGCAGAGGAGCAGCGGCTCTACTCCAAGCTCCCCACGGATGATGGAGCTCCTCACCCAGTCTCTAACGGTGAGCCTGGCCACCCTACAAAGGAAGCTTATTTCAATCACTTGTGTTATGTTATTCTTTTGATCATGATTCATACCGTACAACCACTGGTAAGGGTTGGAATGTAAACAAAACTAGTAAAGAGCTCTGACTTTAAAGGGAACATCATGCAAAATCCAATTTTTTTTAGCTGTTAAATACTTTTTGTTGTGTACTTGGAGCCTCTGGGAGTGCAGAAAATTTAAATTTAGTCTCTCCTGGTTAACCTAGATAACTTTACTTTCTGTTTTGGTTATATTTTTCAACCCGTTCAGTTTTCTATGACATTTTTCTCCAACATGTAAGGCTGAATGAACAAGTCTTCTGTTGTTGACATCTATTAATTAAATTGTAAATGAAGCGTTTCTGCACTTCTAGATCCCCTCTCTCAAAGTGGAGTGGACCGGTCTGGAAGCTGGAGGGGGGGCGGGATGTGAAGCGCTACCGTTTAATTTTTAAAGGAATAGGATCAAAACGAGATGTTCTGAGACACACCTCTGAAAAGTGGTGAACAAGAGGCTGGTAAAGTTAAAAAAAARGGAGGAAATCAGACAGAAGCATTGCAGTTCCACTTTATAGAGACCCCAACTGAATGATATACATATAAAAATGGATTAAAAAGCATGAAATGTCTCCTTTAAACTCTTTCTTCACCACAGCTGACTAAAGCAACACCCTCATTACTGAAGACAAGGCCCTGATGTTTCAGTCCCTCTCCCACTCCGTCCTACAAACATAACACCAACTCTTCGTCCTGAGGCTTTTTGAAACTGTTTAACAACTTTTCTTTGAAAATACTCACAAATTTATAATCAAGAGTGCCGGAGCTGTATTTTTGACACCTGTCCAGGTCTAAACACCACATTAATAAATGAAACAAATTTAATATAAATAAATCTTTTCATTTCTAAAGTCTGCTCCAGTAGAGTAAATTATAAACCTGTGGGTGGTTGAAAGGCGGGTAAGATGTGGGTGGAAGTGGACAACAAATTGATGAGCTCGACCAAGAATAACGTTTTGAAATTGTGCAAGAAAGCAGGCTGTAATTTTCAAAAACTGCCTTATCTAAAGTTCAGCGAGGCTGTTCCTACAACTTCACACATTTTCTCACAATTTTCCAACATCCGCAGCTTAGTGAGATGCCACATTTAGAAACGGGGAAGAGAATAATCCAGTTCTTGCATTGAAACAACTTTCTCCTCATTCCTTGCTTTGGATTTTGCCCTTTTCTGTTTTCACAGCACAGCTAATAAAGTCTTGAGTGAGATTTGGGAGTCTGCAGAGTCCCTCCAAGAAATGAAACATATCCCCATTTTAATAAGGAGGACACACAAGATGATTCTGTCATGCTCATGAATAAAGCGTGGCTTCAAAGCTGCTAACAAAAGAAACGTGGCATGACAGAGACTCGGTCTTTAAAAGAACCGAGGCGGCATCGCCACACAAAACCAGCAACTAGAYAACTGATTTAATTATCATCCAAAATCGTTTTAATGAAATATTATGTGTTTCATTACCTCATAACACTTAAAGGCACAATAGCTGCCAAAATACACACAGTTTCTGTGTTTCTTCTAGAATTATTTGTATTTTCCATAAAAACAAAACAATACACAAAAAGCATCATTCACTATCATAAGCCATAATTTTTAATAAATGAACAAAATAATTTTTTAATAACAATAATGAGTTGTTTGTTTGCATTCCAATATTGACAAGTGCACTTTGGACAGGTGTGCATCGGATATTGTGTCAGTAAAATGTTGTATATACAGTAGCTGCGTGTACTCTGGTGATTTAGTGACGTATTCTCAGATGATTTAGGTGAGTACTCTTAGATGATATAGTGGCGTGTACTCCAGTGATTGAGTACTCTCTGTTGATGTGTACCTCTGTGATTTTGGTGAGTACTCTTGTATGATTTTAGTAATGTGTACTGTGTTGATTGTGGTGAGTATTCTGGTGATTTAGTGGACAATGTAAAATTTAAAGAGACCCAGTTGTCAATATAATTGCTTTTGTTGTATTTGTTTTACTTGTTTACATAGTGATATTATAGCTGTGATACTAATATTATTATAGTGATCGTATTGTAGCAGAAATATTAACAGTAATAACTTTTGTTTTATAAAACATACAAATTTACTTCTCCGAGTTGACAGTCTCAAAGTAAAGACGTTATCTTATTCGGAGCTAAAATGTAAGTATACTTTGTTCTACAGTTTGTAGTCCAGCCTYTCATCTATGTTTACTCAGTCTGTATCGATGTTGGCTCAGAAATGCACATTTCATTGTAAAAAAACAGACTTTTTGTGATTTTTCTTCTTGCTCTCACCACAGTCCAGGGCCCTGCCAATTAAAGAAAAAGCAGATTTAATGCCTAAATATGTAATTTACTTTCAAATGATTGTTTGGCTGGTCTGCATACGGTGGTTAGAACTCTGATCCAAGCGAGATGTACTTTAGTTAAGCCAATGATGACTCCAATTWTCCCCCAGCTCCGCTCGCAGTCGAMTTGCAAATCATCACCAGCAAGCTAGAAATAATTGGTTGGTTTGGGAATATTTCTGGGTCTTAACAAAATTTGAGTTCACCAATTAGATATTTTTTTTCAGGGAGATGAAATGTGATGGCTGACATTTAGGTTATGTTAAGGAATGCATCCAGTCATCATCATACTGTTACGTGTTCTCAGACTGATCCTTCCAAGTGTAAGACGGAGTTATAGCTGAGCTGTGCAGAGGTGCAAAGAAGCATGTGAGTTTTGAGCCTCTGTTCCCGTCGTGTTTCTGTTGAATTACTCTGAGGTGCCCTTTTTGTCTTTTTAATTTTGGCATAGAACTGAGTTTTCCTCATACTTGTATGCGGACGCAGGTTGTGCTTCGACAACCCAATATGCACACACGGCATCTTTATGAGCTCCACGCCTGCCCGCCGCTCTGCTCCACCAGCGTCTCGTTAGCTCGGAGGCTAAAGCTGCCAGGCTCCATCGCTGAAACCATCGCACGGCCTCTTCTCTCCCCTCACCTTGTCCCCGTCGCTCCCGGTTTGCCCGGCAGTGACAGATGGCGCAGATATGATGCGACTGTCGGCCGTCTCCTCATCAGTTATTAGAGATTTCACCGCAGCAGCTGGTATACGTCGACTGTGATTGTTTATTGTTTTACGGCAGCAGGTTTATTTACTCGGGTTGTAAAAAACAAAACAAAACAGTACACCTGTAATGGCTCCTGTCACTCATTTTATTCCGCTCTGTCTTAGATTTAATCTGATCATTTGATTGACCACATCTGGCACTTTTTTCTATCTTCGCTCCTTTAATAAAACACTTGTGCTAAGGGTGAGCTGCTCTTTCCTATCAGTGATTTATCAGATGGCTTCCTGTCCTGTCATCCATTTGTCCTCCTTAGTGTACCTGCTCTCCTCTCTGCAGCCTTGTTAGTCTGTCAGTGTTGATTCAGGCAGCAGTTTTCTCCTTGCGATCCACAGATTAGACGACTTCGCATAAATCAGGGGTTGCAGTAAAATGCCTGATCATCGTAGAGCATTATCAGAAAGCCACACTCCCAGCATATTATTCATTAACACATAGATACTGCGTTAATGAGCCATGAAATGAGTGTGACTGAGCTGGCGTCTCACCAGGGACTTGTCTGTCTTTGCAGAATGAGGTGACAGTTTCAGTGATATCCAGTATCTGCTGGCTGCTAAGAATTATTTTCTTTGAAAATTGGCCACTGAGCCGTTGTTTACCRAGAACTGATTCTGACCAGTAAGAGTTCATGGTTTGTGTTAATGTGCAGAAATTGGATTGGTTTTTGCATGTTTGTTTTTTTTTTCATAGAGAGCAATAAGCTGTGAATTAATCCAGCTCTTRATAATTTCAAATTAACAAGAAGTACAATAATCAAACATCAGCTCGTCTTTGGGTACTTCTGCAATGAAAATTGAAATTTTATGCGCYAACCTCCACCTCTCACATTATCTTCTAATTGATGGCAGCAGAATGGTCTTTAGCTGTGGAGATAAAACCTTTTATCAAACATGCTGGAAATTAAGGCTGCAACGTGTCATTATGCGCACTAATCCCTCAGTAGGTGTGTGTTCCTCTGCAGGTTATATTGATGTGTGTGTTGAATGGTTTCAGATTGGGGTTTAGTTTGAGCAATCTATTTGTATTATTTTGAWGTTGATTGGGGAAAAAGTTACACTAAAGTTACACAAAATGCTCATTGAATCTGCTGGGGTTTTCATGCCGGGTTTTTGCATTTTTGCATTTTAAAGACAAACTCACAAACACTTCAGTCATGGACATGAAACACAATCAAACTGGTGAAAACACCAATGTTTGGTTGAGTGAGCTGCACAAAAAGCACTCTGCTATCCACCATCGATACTGTTGTTCATCTGCTCGTGCTAGCGCAGAGAAACTATTGACTGCAGCCGACCAGTGGTGCGCAGACACGTCACACAAATCTCCACTCTGAGACATGGATTCAGAAAGCTTTGGTGTCTGAATAAACAACTACTATTTTCTTTTACACAAACTGTTCAAACACAGCAGAAACTACAGTTTCACTTAAAAATGACCTCGTGTAAACTGGGCCTCAATTTTCAAGTCACAAGAATGAAAATATGCAACATTTGCCACCAAATGGCCCCTGGGACGATAAATGCACATTTTTTTCTAAACTCACAATCTGCAGCACAAAATCACTGTTTTGGCTTGATCTGAACACAGTTTTAGTAGCTGCAGAAATATAATTAGAGTTTTGGCTTGAATGAATACATTGTTTCTGCAGTGTTTTTTTTTTTTTTTTTTTGGATCAGTTGAGCTGTTCAGCATAATTGATTTGATAAAACTCTTGTGCAGAAAGCCCTTTACTCATCCAAAACGGAGCTATGCCAACATTCATTGGAAATGCTGTCTTTCTGTCACTCATGCACGTTTCTTGCTCATTTTCCTTTCAGTTATTTGGTGATGAATTGTCTGCTAAAAGCTAAAGGCTAAGACTGACTCAGTATCAATAAATATATGTTATTTATGGTGATGTCTGCATTTATATTTGTGATAAAGGGAAGAAAAGTATTGAAGTTCCTACAGTACAACTGCATTTTCTGTCGTTTTGGAAATGTAGGAAAGGTCTTTCAGCTATAAAATCTCAGTAACGCTCCCACCTTTTTGTTGCTTTGTGAGCAAGGTGAAAGATTTTCAAAGGCCTTTTTTTAACAACCAGTCATGACATTTTCCARGTGAGGCTAAACCTGGTATCCAAAGTGAAGCTGGGGCTTTTTTCACTCGAYGTAAAGTCCATAAACACACACTAATATGTGCTTTTGTTTGGTATAAATCTGCATTGTGTCCTGCAGCAAACATCTTTATTGTAGTCGTGTCAGATATAATCAGTGGCAATAGAAATCTGGTTAAAAAAGCATTTTTTTGTCTACTTTCCCCAGAAACAGTAAAAGTTGTTTCAGCACATTTTTTTGTTTTCRTTAAGGCATTTTTACAAATTGTTGCATCACGCGTGGAGGCTCTGAAATCAAAACCATGAACCTGCATGAAAACAGACTCGTGATGGGTTCATTTCACCATCCTGCACAACAGCTGACTGCTCACTTTGGGTCCTGCTGTTCAAATAAAAGCACTGGGTTCTTTTTCGTTTGGAAAAGAAAAGAAAAGAAGAGAAAAGAAAAAAGTGCTTTTTATCAGTTATAACCAAGCATAAACATTTTAATTTATGCAAATGTTTAGGTGTAAAACACTGTTAGGGTTAGAGTTGTCTTATACGGTATTACATACATAGAATAAAATAGCTCTTAATTATAACTAACAGAATGTTAGAATGAGTTCTTAGTTTAAACATTATTTTAAATTGTCTCTCGGCCCTTCTCTTTGTTTTCCTTTCAGTTTTTCTGTTTTATCTCCWTTTATTTCGTCTCTGCATACCCTGTAGTTTCCTCCCGCCGCCCCATTAACATTTTTCTTCCATATCTTCGATTTGATCACGTTAGTGGAGCACACTGTCAAAATCTGTCATGGGCAGCGACTCGCAGAATGAAGCTTCTCGACATATTTCGGGGGAGGAAGACGAAGAGGAAGAACGGTAGCCGCAAAGCTGCGCCTTAAGCAGCGATGACATCCATCTCTCCCTGCCTCTGATCTGTCATTAAAGTTCAATTTAAGCTTTATGACATTTCCTCACCCACTCCTGGCTCATGGAGCACAACCTCCCATTGCTCTCTACTCACACGTTCAAGACGAACATCGTCAACATCACATCATTTTATATGTTTTCACATCTATAACCCATCGGCCAATTAGGAGCCATGGAGCCAAAATGTTAGGAGCGAATCCACGATTTTGCCTAAAAGGTCACTCAACTCACGAGAACCCCTGTGGGGCAAAACGATATCTCAGCTGCAGACGTTTAGATTCCGGCCTGAAATTGATCGATATTGATTTGCTCAATCGTGTTTTAAGCCATTATTTATCCTTTGGTGGTGCAGCGGTTTGTGAATTTGTATGTATGCGTTTTTAAATGGCATCACTTTGATGATGACTTTGTTAAAGGTCAGAAAGATGTGATGTGAGGAAGGCAGAGGGTAGAGGAGGGGATGAAAGGCAGTGCGAGGAAAGGAAGAGACCAAAGGCGAGAGAGGAGCACGGTCATGAAATGTAGCGTGTAATATCTGAGGAAACAGGAAGTGAGAACGAAGGTAACAGAGTCCATGTTGTGTGGGCCTGTTGCTAATGGTTCTGTAGAGCGAGGATGATGGGCAAGGAGGAAGAATAAAGATAATTAAAGCAGATTTATTAGACTTCAACACGCTGCACTTGTAACAATGCTTTACCGTTTTTTACCAAACACTACACTTATAAAACTGCAGAAAGAAAAAATCTTGTTAACCTCAGATCTGTGGTTGACTGGAGTGTAAAACACCTCGGTGGAGAACAAACAATTTACRTAAAAGACAAAATTATAACTTGTAGAAACACAAGAAAATTACTTTATACTAAAACAATATCTTTGATTGCAAGACTTTGGTAAGCTAATAAACACATCCCGCTCTGATTAATTGTTAGCTTGACCTCCCCGTGAACTTCTCACTGATTTTCCCAACTGAGATCACTTTGACCACCGTCTACAGCAATTAAAATCCTTGCTTTACTTATTTATAACTGCAGAAGTCAACAGAAACATGGAGGGATTATTTTTATTTTGAATTCTCTTGGAATGCTTTTGAATTTTTTTGCATTCTCGAGGTAATTGAAATGTTTTGCATTAATTGATTTGAAAGATACTTTTATTTTGAAATGGCTGGTTACTGAAACAGGATGTGTCARTGTCAACACAAGTTAGGGAAGATGACAGTGATATTGCATGGTTGCAGAGTTAAATATCTTTATTATGTATAAATAAAACTCCATGTGTGGCTGTTCCATGTTTATGCTGAAGCTTAATTAAAGGYACAGTGTGTAGGATTTTGTCAATTCTTTTAGCAGAAATTGAGATAATCACTAATGACAATAATAAAAAAAAATCTAATCATTGCAGACAAAGACCTTGTTTTATTATTTTTACCTTATAAAAAGCTGTTTTTATCTCCATAGTCGCAGGTCCCCACTACAGGCAGCTGCCATCTTGTCTACGAAGGCTCATGAAGAACAAACTGCGGTGGCGGCGTCAAAAACGGTTTTAGTTGTAATACTATAAATGTAATATTTGTTGTCTGTCATTGTAGCTGGGATAATTTTACTTATTAAAGCTCATAATCTTACCACTTGAAACATCACTAGCCCTGAAGCTGCTGGTAGACATCGCAGTTGGAATTATCAAAGGTTTTTGACACCTGAGAGACACCGTAGCAACTCCTTTGCRTTTGGAARCGGGGRGTGGGGGTGGGGGGAGGACCAGGGAGGATGATTCAACCACTCAACCACTAGATGTCACTGAAAACAACAAATCCTACACACTGTGCCTTTAAAATAGTAACTCCTGCTGRTGAAAATTATGAATTTATTAATAAACCAGCAGGCACAGTAGCAATGAAGAACTTTTGCGAGATAATGCTAAAGTGTCCCTCTCGCTGGCTCTGTACATAATTAACATTTACTTTAAAAACATGATCCAGCTTGGGTTCCGACCACCGAGTTATACGACACTATAATTAAAATGTATTAATTATCTGTTCCTGAATACCTCAGTCTGTTGTTGTTTTAGGATTGGTTAAAGGTTTAAAAGTTTAATATTTAAGACAACTGTTAACAGAAATGTTTTTTTGCGTCACACGTATGCAGATTTTTGTTTTTGTGGAGGAATGAGGCTCGTTGGGGGCGGGGTTTATTCACAGATATATATACCCTGAATAATGGAAACTTGTTACTCTCCTCCGGGAGCTATAAAAGGGAGACAACAGTAACGAGACAGGAACTGAATGAGTTTTACACTTGGCTGGTCTTGTCTTGATCCAACCTATCACTTCTTGTGTCATCTTATCAGCCTGWCTGCTCCCCAGTTGTGTAATTTCCTCGTCTCCACAGCCACACACCATGTCCTCCTCATCTATCAGCCCGTCGTTCACTTTGACAGCCGCTCAGTCTTATAGTCATTATTTGATGATTTGTGGCGTTAATGTGTCCGCCTAGGTTTCATCTGTGTAATTAATCGTAATGGAGAAATTATATTTTAGGTGCCTTTTTAATTGAATAAATTCAAAATATGAATTAAAGTTTATCGAGCATTTTATTAATTGTAGAGGAAAAAAAGCTGTTTTAAAACCTGCAAATTGTTTTATTATTCATTCTGTTTAAAATCTTTGACTTATTTTTGTTTGACTGGTGATGTCTGCAACAAGTGCCCTAGACCTTTTTAACATATTTGATTAGTAAAATTGTTGGGTCTCGCTTCAGAGAATTTCCTTTTGAAACAATAAACAATGACACATCTTCTTATAAATGAGTTTGAAGTTTTATTGAAGCGTCTTTTTTGTAAAAGAGATCTCTTCTTTGAAAACATCGCTCTCTGAGCCGTGAATAGGCYTATAATTAATTGAACTTTATGTTGGCGCTTCTGTTATCACCACAAATTAAATCCCATTCTGCTCTCTTCAATGTCGAAAGCAGCAGAGTCTCACACAGTTTGACCACAGGATGTCATTTCTGAAGTGAAAAGATTAGATTTAAARGCAAAGAAGCAATAATGGTAAGGTTAGTAATGGGAGAAAGGCAAGAACGAAGTGAGGTCACCAAAAAAATCTGCTCAAGGACCAAAATTCTTCCAAGCAGACAAAATAGTTTCTGGTAAGTTTAGTCTCTTTTATTGCTTTATTTTCCTTGTTTAAAAAAATTACCCCRTTTTGGATTTACAGAGTTCAGTTACTCACTAATTGGTGATTCCCATGATGTTGTATCTTGTAAAAGCTTTAAATAGCTCTCCAATGTTTCTTAATTGATTGACAAAGTTTTTTTTCATACTTGTAAAATACAGCACATGAAATAACCATATTGTGCATATTGATTTTAATAAAATGTGGAAAGGAGGATCAAAAAAGTGTCACGCCTACAAAAATTACACTAAAATCTAGTAGCTCTTTGGTASAACTGATCTGATCGTTCTGGATCAGATCAGTTTCACCAAACGAACTTCCTGTTGTGTTAAAGATAATTAAACTTTTTAACATTGTACAAGGATTTTTGTCTCAAATAATGTGAAAAAAGTCTAATATTATGAGAACTCCTGCTCAAAAAGCAGTCTTACCTTGCATTAAAATGAGGAATGTTGAGCATCTTGTGAATTTATACAGATGTACAAATAAGGAAATATTTAATCTTTTTACATATCAGCAAATAATTATTATCAGAAGAAGGACATTAGAGTGATTATTCTGGTATTATTTCAGCTTAATTCTTGCAAAATTACAACTTTATTGTAATTATTATTATTATTATTTTAATTTTCATAGTCTGGCCCTAATTCTCCGTTAAGAATCACCTTTTTGGGGCTAAAATATTTGATGGGTAAAAGTGTGTTATATTTAGTTACTTAGATCATTTGCTAGTTAGCTACCAGGAGGTGCAGAGGTAAGACAAGACGAGCCTGTGCTCAGTAGGTTGCTGGTTCAAATCCCTACATTGTTACATCAAAGTATTGTTACATCTTCATTTGCCACACTTTGAGCAAGGTGCTCAAAATGTGCACACGTGGGCTGTGTTAATTTGGTTTTTAGTGGTTGAATCAGGAAATATGCTAAAACAATTGTCAAATCTTGATGCGAGTTTGCGTGTTGGGGCGACCCTTCATGAAAGGAGCAGTCTGCAAAAAAGAAAAAATGTTCCTAGCTACCAAATTATGAGAAACAAATTGTGTGGCAATCTGTTAGTAACAAATTTATTAGCTAACAAAGTACGTATAACAAATAGCTAGTCATAGCATTTGCTAGTTAATGGTGCAACTTCAGGTTACTCATCAGATGTCTATTTTTAAAATTTTACTTTTTCTACTGTTTGTGGTTTAAACACAACCGTGTTCCTGAGTTTAGTAAAAAGTAATAAAGTGGTAAATAAATACTAATTGAATATAAAAAAATTCTGTGTGTGTGTAATCCTACACATCTTTTAACTCGCTGCATTGTGACTGAAATGACTTTATCTCAAACATGCGTCTTAAAGTGGAAAACCCAAAAGCATAGTGAAGAACTACATTTAGGTTTCTGGTTCCCACCTCTGCTGCAGCTCTCATTGCTCGTCTCATTCTTATTTTCACATCAAACCCCGAGGCGAGCGAGCACAAACTCTTAGACGTTCTTWATTCTGCTCCACATCAACACATGATGCTCTCAGAGCCTCTGTGGGTTCCTGTCGCATCCCCCATTACAGTTTCACAGCTTTCGGTAATTGCTGTGTTCCAGTGTTCCTKCTTCTTTTGTTCCGATCTGATATAAACTGTAATTCTTGACACCATCACTGTGCTGGATCTATCTCAACCTCCTCTTGGAGTCCATTTCCTCCCCGTCCTCCTACTTCAGTCTTTATGGAAAGACTTCCTGCTGGTGTGGCGCCTAGAACCTCCTGTAATCTAATAACCGCTATAATCAGGCCACTTCTCCACCGTCCTGCAGTCAGGGAGGTGTTTCACCCGAGTACAAGCCCCAGAGGCAGAGAGCACGTACGGGTTATGAACTAGTRAGGATCGGCTTGTTTTCTCATGTGTGTGTGTGCCATCTGTTGTGTATTATAAGTGTGTCAGCTGTGATGTGTGTGTATGTTTTTGTGTCTGGCTCAGAGCATCTGTTGTGTGTGGCTGGTCCAGCCTGTAGGCTGAGTCAAGCGTGTGGCGTTAAAGGCCTCCGCGATTCCTTTATTTTTTTTGGCTCGGTGGGAGGTAGAGGTTCTGGGTTTTTACGTTCTTCTGACCAAAACCCTCATCTCTCAGCAGGGGGGGTGCACGGCATCCCTCTGTGGGGGGCTGAGCGCCGCTCTCAGAGSTCGCCTTCCTCCTCCTTCGCCTCCTGCTGCTGCAGCCTTTACGCTCTCCTCTCTCCACTTCAAAAGCATGTGCTGCTCTTAATGGCAAACTTTTAGGCTGGATATATTTTTAGAGCTTCAGTGAAAGCCAACTGGACCTCTTCATTAGTGTTTTTTAAAGATTACCATGGCCTAGAAGACTGAGATTTTACACATTGAGTTTRAATTCAAAACAAAAGTTTGGGTTTGTCTCGAGTGGGTTCAGTTGTTAGCGTGATCGCAGTGGCTCGGCAGTTCTCYCACTCAGACTTGTGCCAACTGTCTCTCTTGTTAGCGTCGCTCGTCTCAGACGTTTTTCTCTCTGAACTCGTTCTGTTTCTTCAGCATCTTTTGCTTCCTCCTTCGTTCCTYGGCTCCCCTCTGTCAGCACATGTTCAGACTCCACACAGAACAAGAGGACGGGCGCTTCTTCAAGACCTACAGCGCAAAACTTCTGGTGTTTGTAGATGATATGAAATCCAAGTAACTTATTATTCATCAAGACCCATTTCTATAAATATTGCACGTTCTTAATTCTACGTTTCCCAGACTTGGTATTCCGATATTCAGGAGAATGGCCTCAGTAAGAAAAAAAAAAGTTTGTTTTTGAACGGATCAGAGCTGTTAGCTGGTCCAAGCTCAGTGAATTGCCACCATCTTAAAGTGCATGTGACATGCATATCCCTTAAATACAAAAAAAAAAAAAAATCAAGGAAAACATTTTTATTTAAGAGAATTGGCATAATACACATGATTTTACCCATTTTGTCAAATAACTGGCAGCCAAAATGAAACAGGACGTGACATCAAAGAGGAACTCTTCAAGAAAGAAAACTCCCTGGTCTTTGTTTATTGTAATAATATTTGAACTTTGACGCTTCTTCATCTCTCTCAAAGCAATTTAAAGAAACATAAGATTCTCTTCTTCTTCTACAGTTTGTGTTGTTAGCTGTTTATCCCACTGCTTGAYTTTCCCCTTTGACATCACTTCCTGTTACTTCATGTGCAAATATCTYAACAACTGTTCATCTCAAAGGTGTGACGCTTTTTTTCTATTATTTATTAATGTTATCTTTCCAAATATGCATTCATATTTATTACAAAAAAATAGATGTCACGTGCACTTTAAAGCAACCCCAGTCTAAAAAATTGTAACGATGGTTCGTGCAAAAGCTAACGTTTTTAGGAAAAGACGACAAATGATTTTATGGCTTTCATTCAAGATGAATTAATTTACTTGTAATAATTTAATATTATCTATGCTTTGTAGGGTTGCGTCAAAAAAAATCGATGCACATCAGAATCACGATTCTCCTTTACATCGATTCAGAATTGAYTTAAAACGTCCCAAAATCAATAAAACATAAAATAAAAAATGAAGCAAATCCAGTGGCTGTCGGCCTCCATTTTTTCACTCTGTGGGAYGTCCTGACGTCACCGTGCACTCCTGGAACGTATGCATGCGCTGAAAKCACCAAACCAAAGAGGAACTTATAAAAATGAAGGAAAGAAAGATTCAACTGTTTAGTTTTTTTGCTGAATGAGTCAGATTTTTGACATCAGCTTCACTGTGTGAAATAGTGTTTATTCCATCATTCATATTTATGTAAAAAATTAAAGACACCATCTARCGATCCTTGTTACTAAAATAGCATATACTGTAATCTTCCTATTCTACCTTTAAATTTAAGTTTTCTATCAGGTATGTTTTCAAAATTAACTTGTTTCGTTCCTCAGCTCCTCTCTGTCAGAACAGCACAGAAAAAGAAAATTCCTTTAAAGCTGTGCTGGCTGTTGTAGCACCGGGAAATCCCTTTGTATGGTTTTTGACCTCATCCTAAGAGTTGGGGATTCCCTTTTTCAAATGTAACTACCGCCTAATAAAAGTTGGGTTTTCAAACTGACGCTTTGATAAACAAAACTATCAGGTGATAAATCGCCAAATTTCATTTTGATGTTTTGAGATGGAGAATTTGAAAATAATAACCTAGCATTGAATGACAAATACATTTTTCCAGGTATTTGACTCCACAATAAATAGGTTGTACAATTAAATCATAAACTTGTTCTATGTGTTTACTAACAAACAATTAAATGAACAGACTCAGTAATGTTCCCGTTATGCCCGCTGTTTTTGGTTTCGACTGATTTTAAAGGGTTGTGCTTCAGATTCTGTCCCTGCTGCCTTTCATTTGTTTTGAATTAAATAAAGAGTCACTCCAAGCAGAAAACGATGAAAACTGCTTTCTGTCGCTACAATGTTGATAAGCAAATGGATTTCATAAGCAACTAATGTAGAGCTGAATTAGTTTGACAGTGGCCAGATGAATGAGATCCCTGCTAATGCAKCGTAATGGCGGATGTGATTAGAATAACTGTTTATTTCATGATGAATCACTTGGCTGCACCACAGGGGACGTTTTTTTTCCTGCTATTTGCACAGTTCCCTTTAATTTATGATTTATTTTTTTATGGCCACTTGAAACTGTCCCTCTTTCAGATTTCCCAGTCAGGGAATGAACGGAGCACATTTAGGATTGTCCCGTCCGGCCATAATCATAACAACAACAACATAT
>NW_013953353.1:19695-22185 GCF_001266775.1 Austrofundulus limnaeus
TATATATATAAAGGTCCTAATGAAATAATAAGTTGCTAATCACTGAAAGTGTGGTTCTAATTACACGTGTCGTTTGGTTCTCTGTGTTTCTAATCAGATGACGGGTGAAGAGGGAGGCAAAGATGCTGTTTTATTTTACCCGCTCTAATCATCGCCAGGGTTATTATTGTTCATAGAAATTATGATTGCTTGTGTTTATTTAAGAAAAAAATCAAAATAATTTTATATTCCACCTGTCAGGGCCTTAAAAGCCTGTGTGTTTTCTGCAGGGGAAGGAGACGACAGAGGACGAGGATGAAGTCGCTGTGGGGATGGACAAAGGCTTCATGGATGAATTCTTTGAACAGGTTCGTGTCGCAGAAACTTCCTTCTGAGCTGACGACAAGCTGAGATCACGTGGATCTTTGTTTCTTTTGCAAAATAATCTCACTTGTGATTGTTTACGTTTTCTTCTCCACAGYTGAATGGGTAAATAAAGTGATGCATTTATCTGTACAAACGGCAGAAACGCAAACTGACAGCTGCTTTCAGACGGAATCGTCCGTTTAGTTGCAGCTGCAGTCAGGATCTCTGGAGAAAAGGAGGCCTGCTGTGAGTCATCGGTCAGACCGAAACACGCTGTCTCTACTTTCTGACGTCTTTCTGCAGCTGGAAAGCTTTTCTAATGGACTGTATCTCCCTCAGCGAGATGCAAACAAACAAAAGTGCAATTATTCAGACTTGGTAGGGCTTTTACTAAGCCGTTCATTCCCGATCAATTATCTTTTTCTTATATTTTATTTCTCAACACGTCCTTTGGTGTAAATCGCTTGTTTACCTCGAATGACCTTTAGTTGCTGTTTCTGCTTTAAAGAGAGGGATCSTCTGAGGTTGAACGGCTTCTAACTTCATCTGTGTGATAAAGAACTGAGAAGAAACTTTTATGAGTTTTAAAACAGACAACATGAAGGGAGCTGGACACATTTCAGCTTAGCTACAAGCATCTGTGCAGATATTTAATGAGGAYCARTTATTWAAAAACTCTCATATTATGTGGGCTTTAATGACTATTTTAATCTTATCTGTTAAAGCGAACTTATGTAAAAATCCARTTTTTCAGGTGTTAAAAGCATTTGTTGTGTACTTAGAGTCTCTAGGAGTGCAGAAAAGTTRACTCATGTTTCTCCCGRTGCTGCATAGACATCTTTATAATCTGTTTGGATCATACTTTTCAACCTGTTCAGTTTTCTCTATTCCGTTTTTTTTTTAGCAATAACTGGGTGGGAAGTGCCTTATTTACATTTAAAGAGACAGCGTCAAAACGAGTTGCTCTCAGACACACCTCAGAAAAAGGGGTGAAAGAGGGGAGTGGAGCTACGATAACCAGGAATTCTGACAAATGAATTTCAGTTCCGCTTTCTGCAGAMCACAAATGATTGATTTAAATGTAAAAAGGAATGATTCAAAAGCAGGATACAGTATGTCCACTTTAAAAAGAAAAGTGTTGTTTCGGTCTGTYGTGGTGAAGCTTACCTGAGCTAACCCTCACCTGTGCTGATGTGAWATGGATCATGACTGAAAGAACGAGAAGTTTTAACCCAAATCAGCGACCCATCTGAGTTTGCAGCTTTCTGGGGATTCATCTGTTTTTACTGCAGGTTCTCTAACTCGCAGCAGTCTGTGGAACAACAAGATCAGGTTTAATTGTGACTTGTGTGTCCTGGTTCAGAGTGAGGACTCAGATCTTTAACCTGAGTGAGTCAGTGACTGACCAGCTTTGTAATGATGTCGTTTTTACTCCAAGAAACAAAACGCTTGAATCTACAGGGTGAATCAAAAGTCTCAGGACGTTTTTCAGAAACAAAAGGGAAAATGAAATATCTGATATTTCAGCTCTGTGTTAAGCATGATGAACATATCAAATAACCGCATCACAGGCAACGTTCCCAGTTTTTGTTGCCAATTTCTGTGTTAATTTTTGAACTATATGAGATGTTTCAAATCTGATTGTGCCAATCGATTTTTGAGACAATTCAGATCTTCTTTGATATGTTACATCACCTTCTCATTAGAAAAACTGGTTTTTTATCCAATATGTTGGGGTTTAAAGATGTTCTGGAAATGGCCTAAAAGATAGTTGCTGGGGTATTCAGATATTTCTTTTTGCCTTTCATTCCTGAAATAAAAGGGTGTCCTGAGTCTTTTGACTCACCATGTGCTTGCATTTGTAGGGTTATTTCTGTTCAGAAGGTACCTCTTGCCTCAAACTGTCAGATTAAGAAAATTCTTCGTCTTTTACCTACAAACCCAGGAGCCAGGGAGAAAGAGAAATCACACACACGACAGGCCCTGGAGCAGTGTGGTTATCCTGACTGGGCTTTCCTGAAAGCAGACAGGAAACACAGACAGGATTCCATGCAACCAACCTTCAGGTGAAAATGAAGACCCCAAACCCAGACCCAAACCAGTGGTTACTGCGTAGGTTGCGGGTGTTTCGGAGAAACTGAAATG
>NW_013953353.1:22195-29680 GCF_001266775.1 Austrofundulus limnaeus
GCCTGAATTTTGCCTGAAACTCTCAGACTGAAGAAGTCTCTTGGAGGAGAGACGAAACGTTTCATTAGAGAAGAACCCGTCCAGAAGACCTATACAATTATTTTCTCTTCGTCTTTTAGTTTGAAGAAGACACAAGGATAAAAAAAGCAGAGTTTGACAGCAAAATCAATTTGAGACCGATGTAAAGAAGACTAGCTGAGATAAAAAAAAAAGAAGGAGGACAAGGTGTTGAGATGAAGAGCAGAGGATTTGAGCACTTTGGCTGTCTGTCTGGGTTAACAGAGGTTTTACTGTCAAACTGGAGAGAAACCAGACGTCTGCAGGACCTTTTCCCTCTCCTCAGAACAGAGTCTGACCCTCGGAGCGCACAGATTGATTTTATAATGTGTTTGTGGCCTTTTGTAAAAACATCCAGGAAGCTGCGTCTGGTTCTGTGTGCACTTGCGGATGTAATTGCTTTTTATTGCCTCTGGAAAATAACGCAGCTTTTTATTATTGTCAAAGGATTCTTTTGAAGAAAGAMAAAAATCAATGAGAAATTTATCCTTTCATCAAGTTCAGCCTGAAGACTAAATTATTCTCTGGTCTACCATGACTGAGAAATGTCTTTTTTTTCCCATCAGATTATTTTTAAAATCCAGAACGATCTAATCTAAACTGAACATGAGCAAGCATTTTCACTGTCTTTGATTTATTTGTTTTTCTGTCTGTTAGTAAAATATCTCATGAACTACTTGACTAATTTGAATGAAACTTTTAAAAAAATAATCATTGGATGAACATCTACATATGTTTATCTTTTGAACTCAACCACAGTCAAGATGGCCGCAAAAATCAGTCGGTTTTATTAAACAGAAAAATGTCTAACTCCACTAATTTTAAAGAGCTGAGAGTCATTCTCAACACATATTATGAGGACAAGATCTGCTTCTAAAACTTTGCCATTAACCATTGGAGTCAGCAGTGTCTGTTAGCAAAATATCTCATGAACCACTGGATGGAATTTACTGAAACTTTCAGAAATGAATCACTGGGTGTACACTTATATCTTAATAACTTCTGGAATAAACCCAATTCAAGATGGCTGCCCCAGCTCATCTACCTTAATGGTTTTAATTCAATCAGTTTGAAAGATGTGGATCTAGTTGTTTGTGTGGTAGTAGCTGAGTGTTGACCTCAATTCAGACTCTGATGCTAAAATATCTTGTGATAAATTATATTAAGCATAACCTCTTTTTATTCAATTTAGAAATAAAACCTATCAGCTTTTCAAAGTAGATGCTTCCGCAATTTAGGAGGCAAGCACCAGAACAAGTTTAATAAAAGCAGTAAAAATAATAAAAAAATGAAATCTGTTCTATTTTTTCTATTTTATTTGTGCCCTAAATAAAAGATGTAGGCCTCATCTGTCAGTGATTCTCTCCTTTCACCTGATGATGCAAGAATGAAGAGAGCAAAAGCAAGAAAGTCGCTCTGTTGCCTCAGGCTTATTATATTGTTACATTTTAACAGATGAAAATCAGACTTTTACCTCAAAACAGCTTAAATGAGATCACAGAGTTAAAAAAATTACAAGTCATTAGATCTTTTAAATTACTAACAGGTAAATAACAAACGTTGCTTTGTCAAAAAATGAGATCACAAAAGAGAGACAGATTTTACAAATTAGTGGCAAACATTGACTTACTGCTGAAATACAAAAAGGGGGTCACAACATTTACCTCATCTCTGAATGACTCCATTTTTTTCTTAATGTGAGAGATGGACACGCACCACCAGGTCAACTAATAAAATACATTTCTGCATAAATGGTATTCATTTATTTTTTGTGCATTCATCCACATTTTAATTTAACTAAACAGAAAGTGTTCAAATGATTACTACAGTATCTGTTGCCCTCGTGCATGTATGTGTGTGTGAACATGTTTCTGTTACAGAGTGAGGACCGTTATGTGTTTTAATCCAACAAAGTGAGAACATTTCCCCCGGTCCTCACTTTTGTGCAGTTCTACCGCATACTAGTYAGGTTTAGAAGGATGGTGTAAGTTAAGTTTTGGTTCAGGTTAGGGTTAGCTATAGACCAGTAATGGTTAGGGTTAGGGGAAAATGTCTGGATTATAGGTGTAAATGCAGTTACAAAAATGAATGGAAGTCAATACAAAGTCCTCAGTTTGATYGAAGTACRAGGATGYGTGTGYGATTATTTGCTTTTGCATGATCTTCTCAGAACTGTCTAAAGTGGTTTTTTTCTCCCACTTAAATCAAATGTGTCTGTCTAATGTGGGCTTGGAGGCTGTGACTCACTGACTCATGGCTTCTAAACAGCTTCAAGTGGTTTCAACCTCTGATTTCTTTCTGCCGTTATTTGTTCCTCACTTTAATACATTTCTAACGTTTCAATCCGACCCTAACTCTTGCAATTCAACTACATGCATCCTCTGGTGTGTGTGTGGTCTCTCCTGTGTGGTATTTCAAAGCCAATTAGTCTGTTGTTATTAAAAAAAAGAAAAAAAAACAGATTCAATCAGCAGTTAATTATGAGATAATCTGAGAATAATGACCCGGGCTTAGTGACAGAACTTCAAGGAACGTAGCAGAGCTGGGTGGAATGAAGACAGGAGGTGGAGGGCTGGTCTGTGGRGGAGCAGGTGGAAAGGAGGAGAAACTGATGAGGATGACAGCCCGAGATGAAGGTTCAGATTTATGAAGCCGTTGACAGAAGTGACCTGCTGCTCCTCCAGCTGTAAGCACGAGCGGCACAACTGGAGGGCGAGGCAGCAGGGTGGGAAGTGATTGGTTGTGCGGCAGATAACGCAGAGGTCGRAGCGAAAACGTGAGTGCGACGCACCGCCGGGATCAGGGGATTCGGGGGAAATTGTCATTTCCGTTCTCTGCGATGGTGGTGAAGCGTGYCGATCCGAATTGGGCTGTGTCTTTCCACACAGTGCGAGTTTCACCCACAGATAGCTCACAACATGATGGACAACAAAATCAAAGGCCTCTCATTTAAACAACACTTCAGTCACATGAATTGTAGAATCAACCAAATCTTTTTATATATCTCTTTATATTACAAATTCAAGACATTCCTTCAACAGTCATGCAACAACTGTGTGTGTTTGGGGGATAAAGCATATCTTTTAGACACAGTCTAGTATCTTGTATTTTGTGATCGGTTGTTGTCATTTACTTTAAACAGTTGGAGAATCAACAAGTCTCTATTTAGTTTAAAAGTTTGTTTCCAAAACTCATATCTGGGGTGGGACCAGGTTTTCTATAAAACATTATGACTCATGAAGGAGGTCCATTTTGTCCTCTTGATTGGGACACTCCACAGCGGTCAGATGATCTTTATAAGTAAGAGTGCGAGTAAACGAGGCTGATGAGAACTGGACCGGCTTCCTGCACCTGATCCGGGTCCTCGCTGTGCATGATTCCATTCAGGAACACAGTGTGAATAGACTGGTTCCATTAAGTAGGTTACAACACTGTCTTTTATTAAATAACTTAAAGGGGGTGTATTATGCAAAATTGACTTTGTTGAGCTTTATATCATGTTATAATGTCATTCCCTTATCAAAAGCACACCAAGAGTATTGCTTTGACTCATTCATTCATGTTTGAGAAATCCGCCAAACTCTTACTGGTACAAAGCTCCGCCTATTTCATCCCTCGAATGCCACTATCCTGCATGTTTTACTTGTTGCTCTGCTCTAACACACCTGATTTGAATGAATGGTAATTAACCCTTTTACACCTAGGGCTCCAAATTTCAGCCTTGTGTTTTTTTTCTTTTTTAACTGTAAAAAAGTCATTAATTGTCCTGTCTGAAAATATTTTTGCAATGTTTTAATATAACAATATTAACTTTCAATATCTAGCAGTTATTTACAATTTACTGTATATTAAAAGTGTATTATTACTTTAAAAGGATTTTTTGAGGTTTACTGAGCAAAGAAACAAAATAGGTGTGTTTGACAAAAAGATTTGGTTACAAAAATGTGAACTTTAGACAATTTTTAAAAATTACAGTAAAACTTATAGATTTTTTCTTTAAAAAATATGGCAAAATAGTACAAAAATGAAAGCTCTTAAGGTCTTTTTTTTTCTCCCTCTCCCCCCAAACTCAGTTTTGATGAAATAGCCAGAAGCACACCAAACCTTAGCTCAGTATCTGTAAAACGGACTGAGTTATAGCCGTGTTTGTGTTTGCCAAGTTTGATTAGCTGTGGCGGCCATCTTGAATCGAGTTGACTCCGAAAGCTAATCAGCTGTAACGTTCATCTAATGAGTAGTTCCTGAGGGTTTTTATTAACATCCATCTAGTGGGTCATGAGATATTTTGCTAACAKACATTCAAGCAAGCATACACACAATTACATGCTCACCTGCCTTTTATGTCAGCAGCAGTAATGATTTATTAAACCTTTTGTTCTTTGTTGGAGATTTTCTGAATACTTGAACCAGACTGACAGCAGCTCTTTGTCTATAAGGTTTGAAAAAAAATGACTCATTTTTCTTAGTTTTCAAAAGGAACCTTCAAGTATTTGTTTACAATCAGAGAGGTATACATAAAGGAAGATGGCAGGATATCAGCTGTGTTCAGAATGAAGCCAGACTTCACACACTTGCATAAATAATAAAAGATTGTTCCAGTTTTGTAAATTCACACAGGAATATTATTTGAGTTTGTTTAAAAAAAAACGCTCCCATAAATCAGCTTCTTTCTGCCTCAAATATGACAATTACCTCCTTGGCTCAGTTGCCGTCAACATCAGTCAGACTAATCACTGCAGCTTCCTGCCTTCCTTCGAGCCCATCTGAAGCACTCCTCTCTGTCTGCAGGTGGAAGAGATCCGGGGTTTCATCGAGTCCCTGGCAGAGAAAGTGGAAGAGGTGAAGAGAAAGCACAGCGCCATCCTCGCCTCGCCTAACCCAGACGAGAGTAAGGCCATTTGTCTGGCGTCTTTTTCTTTTCTTTCTCGTTTTTTATTCATTCTCTGTCAGGGCGAGGAGTTGAAGGTGGTGATAAATAATGTGCTTTCATTCCGATGAGACTGGAGCACCTCTGAGGTTTGAGGTGAAGTGCTGTCACTTAGTGAAAACGTGTCATTAATGGTTCTTGATATAAAGAGTGTTGGTAGGTTTTTATAAGGGTTCTCAACGTTTTTTTTCCCACTGTTACCGAGATACTGACACAATATTCGTCTTTAAAGCACTTATCTAACCCACTAAATATGGACTCAAGTCTCATGTTTTGATCTTGTTCTAACCGCTGACTATTTTAACCACTAGTTTGGAAAGTGTACCCCGAAAAGTATCTGTTCACAATTGAAATGGTAATTCTTTTCTGGGCCTTTTTAAGGTTCCAACTGCTGAATATTTTAGTAATTCAATAATGATACAAGCAAAGAATAAAAAAACTACATGTCAAGTCAGTGGTTCCCAACTTCTTTTTCTTTAATTCACCCAAACGAAACCAACATTTTTCCAAAAATGTTTTTTAATTATTTAGCTGTTAAAATATTCTTGTAAACACAGCRTTGTTTCCAGAAATGTCTTCATTAGGGGTGTCCTGATACAAGTTTTTCCTCAAACTGAGTACARGTWWTTCAATTTTGGTACTCGCTGATAACCAAGTACTTTCTGAGTTAGAACCTAAACATTACACAAAGACCATATAAACATTTATTTTATTTAGAGCAAGGTGGCGACAGCCTGTCTGTAATAACTACATCACAATCTTAAATCGAGGTGCTGSTTTACCCGATCACACATAACCTTTACGTCTCTGTTCCTACCTGCCTTGGCGGCTCAGAGGTGTAACAGCAGTTGGTTGACCCCCCGTGTTGTTTCAGTCCTTTCATAAATTACCCTGATRTGGCTTAAAGGTGTTCAAGGCTAACGGTTTTGTGAAAGAGTCGAATGTTTTAAAGCCTGAAGCTGCTTTTTTATGAGATATCTGAAGAACAAAAAACCTGATGATAGGTTCAGTTGTTTGAACTAAAAACAATCTGTCTGGAGAACAGAAACCCTGCCTGAAGGTAGATGTCAGAGAAACCTTGAAAATGATTCGAGTTGTCCCGTCTGCTCCGTCTGCCATCGTTGTRCTTTACAGGAAATTGTGCTCTCACTTTAAAACTCTAGACTCTCGTTTGTCCATTTGTCTCCACAGCTTTTCTTTCTGTTTTTATTMCTATATTACCTCTCAGGCTGTCGTTAACACTTCCTGACATATTTTCTCATTTTCTTYCTCCGCTTTGCTCATTTTCAGCCTCTTTTCACTTCACGTTTGTTCAGCCTTTACCGAACACTTCAGCCCGTCTTCCTCCCCGTGTGTTTGCTCTCACCCGTCACCTCTTCCCCTCTCGTTTATGTTGGGCATTGATCTGGACCCCTGCGCTCACACTAGTGACACCGCCGGCCCCCTCTTCCTCCCATTGATCCTCCACCTCCTGCCCACCTGAAAAAGCCATTGATCTTGTTTCCTCACCGGCCGACAGACGAGCTATTTAACTCGCCTCGATGGTGACCGTGACATGCGGAGAAACACAGGGAAAGGTGTTTCGTTTTAAATACACACGTCTTTCCTTTTGCAGCTGCAATCAAAGCTCCCTGATTGTGTGTCAGCCTGGTAAAGAGCAAAAAAAAGAAGAAGAAGCAGGAGAAGCACATTAGGCGTCAGTCGATGTAAATGTCTAGGGGTTGCTCTTTAAAGGAAGATCACTTTATTGTTTTCTTTTTGCCTGTTGCGATTGATTGCTCCTCTTTATCTGAAATGAGTTTTATAGTTTTATTTCTTCTGTAAGTCAAAGTTATATGAGGATACTTAACACTGAAACACAACTGAAAGGATGTTTCTGTCAGTAGATTTAAAAAAGGGTGGCTTGGTAGTTTTTAGATAATATCTTTTTCTTTTATTTTGTCCAGTCAGKGTTGTTTGAGTTGAGACAAATTCATTGTCAGTTCACTGAACCTGTCCAAACTGTCTGTTCTGGAACATCACAGTACAAGAATATGGATCGGTACATGGCTAAATCATACTATAGGACGYACAGATTGGCTTTTTATTTTTGCACAGTCTTTTCCTTTTCTTTTCTTCTTCATATTGCAGCAAAAYGTGCTTTTGAATTTAAATCCACAACAAAGTTTTAATGTGAAAGCTAATTTAGATCCACACTGATTTTATTGACATTCAGACACTTTTATGTTTTTTTTTTTTAGTTGTTTTGCTCTCAGTTGCTGCTCAKCTTAGCTTTTTATTTTTTGTTGTGTTGTTTTATTCAAGTCTTTCTGATATTTTCCTAATTTTTATCCCTTGTGGTGAGAACACTTTGTCCCGCTGGTTTAGATTACAGAACATTTTGTTCTGTAACCTGCAGAACTGCTGATGTTTTTCCCAAATCAAGCTTCAGCTCAGGTGTTTTTCTTCTTTTAAACTGGTCGTTTTTTATTTATTTATTTATTTATTTATTTATTTATTGT
>NW_013953353.1:29729-31901 GCF_001266775.1 Austrofundulus limnaeus
GTTTTTAGGTAATAGTTTTTGTTTTTGGGTGTATTGTCTTTATTTTTCTGAATGGGGTGCCATTTGTAAAACATCTTGTGCTTAAATTACATCAGAATTTTGTCATAATTAGTTTGTGTTTGAAAATGTAATTAGCGTTTTCTAAAGTCACTTTTTAACACATTTAAATATTAAAAAATTGTTCAAATTAAATTGTCAATATCAAACTAAATACTAAATGTTAAATCTATATGCTAATATTTTTCTGCCCCACCCACTTACACCTGTTCTCTGTTATTATTGCTCAGGTGACTCCTCTCATCAGCACCTGTCCATAAAGACCCTCAGCTTTCACTTCTCATATGTCAGGCATTCTGCACATTTCATTCCTATAYCAATTCTCCTTCATGACTCCTCCAGTTTGCTTTATAGTTTTTTGCTGTTTTTGTTTAACAAAGTTTAYGTTTTTTATTCAAGCTCTTTGTGTTACTCAGCATTCTTTGGTCCTACTACTGTGAACCGTAACTGAAACAATTTTTTTTCTCTTGGACATTAATGACACTTCAAGTTGGAAAAACATTAATGACATTTATTTGAAACAATAAATAGTTAAATTATTTTATTTTAAAATTGACAGTGACTATGCATATTTAAACTAAACAGTGCAAAAGACCCAATAAACCCTCCTTTTGTTTGCTGTAAGTGTCTGAACTGGTGGAGCTTCTCGGGACCCTCCATGGGTCTGATGCTGGGAGGTGTYGTCCATGATGGATGACAGCCTGGCTTTGTGCCTTTGCTGAGTCTGTGGACTCCCCGGGACAGAGCTGGCATTACTGATCCATTTATTCAGCCTWTTTCATCTCTCGCCATGACTGCTTCTACCCAAGAGACAACTGCATTCTGTAAACAAGAGCTGATGCCAACACAGCGTCAGAGAGGATTTTTAACAATACTCCAGGGCATCTTTAGTTCTTTACTGGTCCACTTTRTTGTTTAGGTGAACTCCGAGTGTGTGTTTGTTCATTTCTCTCTAGTAATATATAAACAAACCACAATAAAATAAGGAAATTTGTGTTTGGTTGATTATTTCTGTGTTGTAATAATGCTTCTTGGCAATATATTTTAAACCACTGGAAAGCATGTTTATTTCTTTATCAGTGATGATGGAAAGCTCGCCAAATCTTCTATGTCGGTGCCAAATGACGTACGCTGCTATTAAATATTGTTTTGAGCTTTTGGTACCCCAGGAGCTGACATTCTGAGAAACACCTGAATGTTAGCACCTGTGAGCAACTAGTGGCGTATTTCCACAGTTTGGGACCAAGATGACAATTCTCGCCTCCACAAAGTGAGCTTTATCAGAGAACACCTCCAGAATTTGGGGGTGGAGAGGATGGAATGGGACCTCAACACCTATTGAAAACCAGTGGGGTCAGATGAGGCATATTTGTTTCAGAGCGACCAACACAACCACGACATGAGGAGGAGGTGCCAGGCTGTTGTGGCTGTGTATGGTTCTTCCCCATGCCACTGAGGGCCACGTGTTAAGTTGTCAACATGTCTTGTTTCTTCGAACTTCAAACATCCAGTCAARTAAATAACACCATATAGGAGTAAATAACAGAATATGTTAAACATTAGCAGAGGTGATTTAACAAGTTTTTATGGGTRTGTCTCGCATACTCATCTCTGCTGGTCCAGTTAAAATTTTCTGTTCTTCCTTTTGCTCAGAGACTAAAGCAGAGCTCGAGGATCTAATGGCAGACATCAAGAAACTGGCCAACAAAATACGCTCTAAATTAAAGAGTAAGTGTTTATATTTTTATTTTATATTATACTTATAATAACTAATTCCTCTGTCATATGCACAAAACTTTCATCATAAAAGTAATGATGGAAGTCAAACTACTTCAGTGAAGAGAGGGGGTAATTGACTCAACCTTTTGTACTGTACACCTGCAGCTTTCTGATACACACACACACCTACCTGTGAACCTACAGTGTGTACGCACAGTGCTGTCAGTCAAAACGGGATCTGCAGCTCAGACTAATAACTGAGTCTCTGCAGCATGTTGGCATCTTTGTTAAAACCTGACAAATCATTRAAGGCACAGTGTGTAGGATTTGTTGTTTTCAGCGACATCTAGTGGTTGAGTGGTTGAATCATCCTCCCTGGTCCTCCCCCCACCCCCA
>NW_013953353.1:31911-34402 GCF_001266775.1 Austrofundulus limnaeus
TGGGGGTGGGGGGAGGACCAGGGAGGATGATTCAACCACTCAACCACTAGATGTCGCTGAAAACAACAAATCCTACACACTGTGCCTTTAAAGGGCAACATTTATCAAAACATAAATTATATATTAATTTATTGGTTAGAATTTTTTCATTTTTGTTTTTCTGTTCAGGTGTCCAGCAAACCATTGAGCAGGAAGAGGTGCAGAACCGGTCATCAGCTGACCTGAGGATACGTAAAACACAGGTACCGTTCATTATGTGCATTAGATCAATGTTTTGCCAGTGCCATAAAAATGGCTGTTCATGTAACTGTCTTTGTGTTTGTCTGGTTTTTAGCAAAATACCTGATAAATGAGAGGACTGATTTTAATGAAACTTTTAGAAAGTAACCAYCACAACTAACTCACAAAAATCACCATAATTCAGTCAGTTTCACAGAAGTCTGAAGAAACAAGATAGGCTAAAACTTAGTGAGGTAGTAGCAGAGAGTCATCTCCAATGTATGCTCCAAGGTCAACATCTTTGTTTAAAAGGAATCACGATTACATGACATTAGATGCTATGCTAAAGCTAACATGCTAAGCTGAGTTTCTCTTTCCAGAATAGAAGAGAATATAGATCTAGAATCTTTTACCAGTCTGAGTGTGTTGAGTATGACTCTCAGCTACTACCATAACAAATTTCAGCTTAGCAACTGTAAAATCAACTTTTGTGTGTGTGTGTTTTGTTTGCCAAGTKKGATTATCTGTGGCAGCCRTGATGAATTGGGCTRACTCCAAAAGTTGTTCAGTTGTAGAGGTACATCCATTAATGAATTTCTGAGAGTTTTGGTTAAAATCCATCATTCATTTCATGAGATGTTTTGCTAACAGACRGAGACAAACACACACCGCTGTCATTATTCAGGCTGACGTGAGGTCTTGTTGTCTCTCCAGCACTCCACRCTCTCCCGCAAGTTTGTGGAGGTGATGTCAGAATACAACACCACCCAGTCGGACTACAGAGAGCGCTGCAAAGGACGCATTCAGAGACAGCTGGAGATCAGTGAGTGGACCTGGGTGACTCAGCCCTCCATCAGTCAGACACACACACACACACACACACACACAATGGCGCTGCTTGAGTGCAGAACGTCATTGTCTACCTTCAGTCGCAGATTGTTTTATTTACCAGTTCTTTTGTGTCGCCTCGGGTTCCTGGACCTGGCTACAACAAAGTCACCTTCTATACGAGGCGCGCAGGTGCAGAGGTAAACACTGTGACTCATTTTAGGCTGACAGCAGAGGAGACCAAAGACAGGAAATGTTTCAGGTCACTTGGCACAGATGCAGCTTCATCTGGCCTTGGATTCAGGTGTAAGCCCCTCCCTGTATTCTGGATGTACGCAGGTCTTAACAACATCAGCTCACAGCACGCTCCGAGGTTATTAAAGGGACAAGCACACCTCATCAGGTTAAACACCTGACTCACTTTTTCCCCCGTAAAGCCCCTCCAGATCCATTTGGGCTTGAACTGTCAGCTGGTGGAATCACAGGAGGCCTTTGCTGAAATCACCTGTCACCAAGGAAGGGATTTGACTCACTGACATGGAAAAAAGGCACAAAGAAACAGAAGCGTTAGGATTATACAGAGAAGACAACGAGTACTTTTGAGACTCACGAGAGTTTTTTCGCTCTCGCTCTGATTACAGCTTCGGTTAAGTAAATGTATCAAATCCAGTTTAGTCCCGTTTGGTTTGTGTGGTATGAGAGCCGCATCGCTGTTGTTCCAACACCTCTGACTCGTTTGAGTGTGAATCAATAAAAGTGTCACACGGAGGGAAACATTTACTGGTTTCTCAGACTGAGTATTGATTCTTCTGCTGCTTCTCCCTTTTCCTGCCCACCTCCACTCAAACCTGCTGGATACAAAAACATTACAGATAAAAACGCTGTTGTCCAGATTGTATTTTACCCCCACTTTGTGCAGCTAAGTCAAAGGCCTTGAATTTTTTTTTTATTATTATTATCTCTTTTTTTCAGAATTTGGGTTTGATTCCTCAGTGAGCTGTGATCTTTGGTGTTTGAATGTTTTATTTCTCAGCAGAGGTTTCTTTTCCTCAGTCATCTTCTGGTTAAACATGACAGAGTGGTCTTCAGAGCTTCACATCTCTTTAATATTACTGAAAATATCCCATATGTAGAGATGCATATTTAAGAATTTAGCGGGAATGAACATAAACAGTGTTAATTYAGAGCAAGATAATGCAGATTTATAAAGACCGCTCATCAAAATCTTAGTTCTGCTAATAACAGGTTAGCAGAACTGTGCCCACCACTGGAAAACTTGTGCCTCTCTGTCCATAAAACAATATCAGAACCCTGTCTCCATCTGGTCCTCGCTTATTAGCTTTTTACAAATATAATCCAACTATACTCCCTTGATTATTAGTATTTTTTTTTTATTATTATTTTATTTGGATACATGCTTTCTCACTCACACACACCCACATAC
>NW_013953353.1:34412-38392 GCF_001266775.1 Austrofundulus limnaeus
ATATATATGAAAGGTGTGTTTTAAGACAACTTAAAAAAAGATATTTAGTCCTAAAATATTGTCTCCTCTGCAGTACCTCCATGACACCACTAGGAGTCGCTGCTCCGTCATTGAAGACCTCTGATCTACTTTATCTACCTTGTTTTTACGTCCATTCATTACTTTTTTAGAGTCTTATTCAAATCTCTTCCTGGTTAATAAGATATTTAGCTATCAGACACATAAATACATTATTTCCCACCTTTTATGGCAATAAAAAAAGAAAACAAACCTTAGAGATCTGCATCAGAAGGAATCTWGAGAACAAAACAAAAGTTTTAATCCGATAATCAACAGTTATAATGTATCTGACAGCATCTAGATGGAAAATATTATAACACCTGACAGTCAGATAAAAAAAGGATATACAAGCTGATAAGTAGGTATCTCTGTTTGAACCGATTGACCATTTTTAATGACTCTGAACTAAACTTTAGTACAAATTACTTATTGAAACATCTGAGATCTCTGGTTAAAATCTTTTAAAGTCCTCACGTCAGACACAAATGCTTTTTTATTAACTCCATTGCAGTCACAAAATAAGGTTTAACCGTAACGCAGTCATTAGGAGCAAATTAATTGAAAATAAGCTTGAAGGAAAGAATCAAAGCAGTTTGTTTTTAATTGGCCCTCAAAGGGAAATAAAGAAGAAACGGAGGGGTTTTAAGATGTCAGGACATTTTAATTACAGGATTTTATATCAATGTTGCTCCGCTTCTTAAACTTTACATTTGTTTTTATCTCTCTTAGCCGGCAGAAATACGACAAACGAGGAGTTGGAGAGCATGTTGGAGAGCGACAACCCAGCTATCTTTACCTCGGGGGTGAGAAGTCCAGCCAAGTCGAACCAAATCTCCAAGTTAAAACATTTTTATTAAGTGCAAATCGCTTTTCCTCTTCTCAGATCATCATGGACAACATCACCCAGCAGGCCATGAATGAGATCGAGACGCGGCACAACGAGATTATCAAGCTGGAGAACAGCATCAGAGAACTTCACGGCATGTTCATGGACATGGCCATGCTGGTGGAGAGCCAGGTGAAAACACGCATCTTCACTGTGCCGCGCTGTTTTATGGACCTGTTCCACATTAAAAACTGATCATAATCCAGGCTTCAGTCCCATTAAAACAAGTCCACATCAACGACAGACTCAAGCTGGCTTCTCTTTTTTTAATTCACAGAAAATTAATGGCTTTTTAGGTCATTGTAGCAGGAGGGTGAGCTGTTGTGGCTTTGAAATACTTTTGTTTTTTATTTAACTTTATATTATTTTACCTTAGGACCAGCATTATTACGGTAAATATAAAAAAATGTCCTATTTTAAGAATAAAACTGCTTCTGACAAGATTATTTTCAAAATTCGATAAATAAGATGAGTAATTGAACAAATAATAAATGTTTCAGGTCAAACTTGGATGCTTTGATTAAAGGAGGAACCACACCAGGAGCCACTGATCCTGAGAAATTTTTTGTTCTGCGAAACATAAAAATAATAATGTCTTTAAATTTTATTAACTTTTTTAATTAATTAATTTCTTTATTTTAGAGCCAATGCCATCCAATAAGAGCCTATAATGATCCATCTTGTTTCTACCTAAAAACAAAACCAACATTTACTAACATTTAAGATGAATGACTGAATATAAAATACACAAATCCTTAAATTTTACCCAAATTTATTTGCATTTTTTGTAGAATTTCTATATTTATATCTTTTTTAATCTAACGTTTCACGCCACTTTTGAATCCTTTTTTAAATCTTATGTTTTTCTACTTTTATTAAAATGAATAAAACTTTTTTAATGGTTCAGCATTAGTTATTTGTGTCATTTTACATCACAGAACATTGTCTTCAGTTACAAATGCTGACTGATCTTGATAACATCAACGCTCGATGAGCAATGTTTAGAAACATTTAGTCTAATCCAGGGTTGTAATTCCTCTTCTTTCCACTTGCATCGCTAATCCTTCAATGCACGGTTGACTTTTAGAGTTTTATGAACACCCCGTAGAGATCCTCCTTATCATCAAATCGTCTGCCACGTRGACACATAAAAGGCACAAAAAGGACAAATAAATTTGTTGTGTGACAATAACTTATCCTTTAATCAGAAGGAGGAACTGGGTTTTTTTTGTCTAATAGTTTGAGAATGTCGTGTTTTTAAGGGTCTTAAGATTATTCTTGAATGTAAAGTAATTTTTTTCAGCTGTTTTCTTGTTGTCTTTTCCCTCTCCACACACACCTGTCCTCACTCCTATGACTCTAAGCTGTAGAGAACAGAAAAAGCTGCTGCTCCTCTAATGCCACAAGGTAATTCACTCACCTGCGTTTGTCTTACAATCACTTTCATCAATATTTATATAATTGTGCATGAATGGAAAACTGTAACCATCTTACTGTAGAACTAAATGTTTCTTCTTTCTAAATACACTAAATTAACTGTATCCACGTTATTAATGTTGGCTTTATTATTACTAACTCTCATTTGGTTTTAAATTTCTTGAGATATTTGAGGTAATACTTTCTTACAGGTGTTAGAAACCTTTATTATCATCCTTAAAGACAGATAAACTCAGATATAAAGACAAGTTGTTTACTTTGAATAAAATGTCACAGGTCAAAATCATACAAAACGGTTTGGATTTCTTTTTACAAAGGGAAAAAAGTGGGTTTTTTTTCCATAAAGGAGTGTAAATATAGTTGTAAGAATGATTGTGCGCCGACCTGTGAAAGGCAGCGGGGAGAGAAGTGCAACCTTTTGGCAAACATAAGCGGTGGGTGTTAAAGGGAAAATGGGCAGGAAGCTCTTATCTAACGGTTGTTAAAGGCAGAGTGTGTTTATTTCTGCTTTGCACCAAAAGTTTCTTGTTTTATTTTTTATTGTTTTTTTTATTTTTTATGCAGGGCGGGTTGGTGAACAACATTGAGCGGACTGTTCTGAAGGCTCAGGACTACGTGGAGGAAACAAAGGAGCGCCTCCCACAATGCAGAAAGTTTAAAAAGACCAACAAGCGGGTGACATGATTGTCTTTTCTGTCTCTCTTTTTCTGCCCCTCCYCCTTTCTGTCCACCTCCTCTGTCTCCATCCACACTTCCTGCCCCACACACCTGGCTCCTTCTTTCCTTCTGTCTGCCTGTGCATCTCCCTCTCCTCCTCTGGAACTAACCTCTCCTAGGGGGAGATGATAGACCGCATAGAGTACAATGTGGAGCACTCGGTAGACTATGTGGAGAGGGCCGTTTCAGACACTAAGAAGGCGGTTAAGTACCAGAACAAAGCTCAGAGGGTGAGTGCCTCAGAGGGCTGCATGCAGGAAGTGGTGTGTTTGTTGTCACCTTTGTGCTTGTTTACCTGTCGTGCAGTTTTGCTTTTGTTTTCGCCACAGCGTACGTCTAAGCTGAACTTCAGATTCGTTCCTGCACACAGACGAAGCAGCTTCACAAACACTCAGAGCTCGTCAGTCACTGCGGTGGTTCTCAGCACGTTACTGTAGATAAAGCAATAGTTGGAAACACACTGCGACGACGTTAAGGTTTCTCACCTAAACGTGTATTTAACCACAGCAAACAAATAATCAAATATACCAGCGAACAGAGGAGATGGAGTGAGTTCAGTCAGCCCTTAAACCCCAACACATTTTTGAAATCTATTATGTGTGCTGACAATCCAGAAAACACACCGTACTTGGTTTAAGGAGATGAAAGGATTGAATCATTTGGACCGTTTTTTATTTTAATCAGATGAGCTGAAAATCCCCCAGTTTGAGCTCAGTACAACTCTGCCCCCTGCTGGTTTACATCTGTAACAGCATCTCTGACTATTAAATTGCCTCCTTCCCTTAATTCATTCATCTTTTTAATGAATAAATGAATTTGTTTATATTCCTTCCTTCCTTTTCTCTTCTTTAATCTTTTTTTATTTTATTTCCTTTCTTCT
>NW_013953353.1:38451-45951 GCF_001266775.1 Austrofundulus limnaeus
TCCTTCCTTCCTTCCTTCCTTCCTTCCTTCCTTGTTGTTTCCATCCATTTCCCCTCTCTCCTTTGTCTCTGGCTTCTTTCCTTCATTTAACTTCAATCCCACATTCCTTTGTTTTCCTTCCTTTTTACCTTCCATCCTCCCGCCTCCTTCCTTCTGTCTTTGTTCCTTTCCTTCCTTTATTCATTTCATTTTGTTTATTGTTTTAAAGTTCATTCCTTCCTTATTTGTTGTTCTTTCATTTCCTCTTTCCTTCCTCCTTTCCCTCCTTTCTGTTTTTTTAAACATTGTCCCCTCCCTCCCTCTGACTCCTTGTGTGACGTTTGTCTCTCCTTGTCCTCCTGCAGAAGTTGCTCCTGATAGGAGGTTGTGTCTCAGTCTGTGTGGTGGTCTTCATTATTTCCCTGGCAGCAGCGCTCAGTTAGGACCCTCACAGTGTCTCACAGGACAGACAGGGACGGTGTGATGCTTCTAATTACTGACTGGTCCAGCAAACTCCTCAAAATGTGTTTTATCCTTTTTTTATTATTGTAGAGAAGTTTAAAAATATGGGAGAACCAGGTTGAGCTCTGTGGGTTTAGGAACTTTAGCAGAATTTAAAGACATTTACCAAATAAAACTGTTACATTTTATCTGCCACCAGAGGGCGCTAAAACAAAAACTATTCTAATATTTTTGCTGTTTTGTATTTAAATATCAGTTATAATATAATAAATCATGTTTTTGTGTCATGTATGAATACTTCTGAGACAGAGAGCGCTCAGCATCCAGTAATGAGATGATGAAGCAAAAGAAAGTAAAATTTTAAACTGTAAAAACACACAGCACATCTGAGGATTAACACCTAACAAATTTATCCAACGTATTCCAAATCAGATCATTGTGGAAAAAATATACATGTAGATATTATTGTCAATGAAAGAACAGGGGAAAAAAATGTTTCAGCAAAAAATAAAGTCGCACTAAAATGCTTCAGTCACCCACATGTCGAAAAGAACACTTCCAGCATTGTTGTCTGTTCACGTTTTGTGTGTTTTACAGCTTAGCTACTGATTAGATATTAAAACTTGTTTAACAAAAGTTCTTTGCRTTGCATTGTTTTGAGCTCTTTCTGCCTCTGTAAGATAAACGGTTGTTATTTATGCCAGCTGTAGTTTTTATGTGTGAAATGTACAAAATGCAGAAGACTTAAAGATGAGCTTGAACAACTGTGTGTAGTTGTCACTCTCCAATAGATTGTTTAATTTAAAGCGGTATTTATGCCAAATTTCTAAACAAAGACCTTTTATGATCTACTAGAAGTCAAAGTWYGTGATGGGGRAGACTCTCAGCTACCAMCACATCACATTTCAGCTCAGTATGTGTTAAAATTACTGAGGTATAGCTGTTTTTGGGTTTGACAAATTTGATTAGCTGTGACGGCCATCTTTAGCCTGGTTTTCTTCAAAAGAGAATCAGTTTTAGTCGTAYATCCAAAGATTATTTTCTGAGAGTTTCATTAGAATCCATTCAGTAAATCACGAGTTATTTTGCTAACAGACAAGAAAACAATCCCACTCACATAATTGCCCAGTTTTCGTGGAGATAAACATCCATCTTTTTGTTTTCTTAACAGCATTTTGTTCTACTCAATACAAACAGGTATATGTGTCAAAATTCAATTCTTTAATGTGTTTTCTCTCTTTTTCCCTCATTTGCTGCGTGGATTTTGTTATTATTTTTATTTCTTCCTGTGTTTTTGTTCACATTGTGCAGAAGAAGATTATAATCCTAGTATGCTGCCTGATTCTGGGAATTATCATCGCTTCTGTAGTCGGATCAGTTCTAAGTTAAACCTGAACCATAGCCCTGCAGCTAAACACACACAGTTTGTTTCTCTATCCTCATGGGGACTTTCATTCATTTTCCAGTCATCTAAATGGCCTAACCCTGACCTTAAACCTAAACCAAACTCAATTCACACCGTAGTCCTAAACCTAACCCCCCAATGACATCTGTACCCATATGGACTGAACTTTGGTCCCCATAAGGAGTACTGGGTCACTACAAGGTGGTGTGTGTTTGAAAAGTGGTCCCCACGAGGTAGCAAAAACAGAACCCAGCGCACACACACACACACATTTTCAGTTTCCTGTTTGAATAAATGTAACCTGGACTCATTTTAGCAGATTCACACACATATTTGCGTGTTTCACTATCTTTGTGAGGACTTGCATTGACTTACATTCATTTCTACTTTTAAACCCTAAACCTAAGCCCTGGCCCACAAATAGGGGTCCCTTGTGTGGACCATGCAAGATGTCCTCACAAGGGCAATAATCCTCTGACGACATTCGTAACGTCCACACAAAGATAGCAAGAACACACACACACACACACACTCACAGTGTACAGGGCCAGAGGTGTTCTCGCATGAGTTGCTACTTTGTAAACGTGTGGTGCTGCAAATCGTTTCCTCCGAGTGTCGTCAAGACGTTTTACCGGACAGGAAAAGCTCTAAAATCACGGGACACATTCCAGCCGGCAGATATTACAAGTCCGAATTGTTCTGTAATGTCTGTTGTTGTTGTTTGTTGTACAGACGAAGTGACGGGTCGCTCATCTGCAGTGTTTTAAGAGCCACCGTTATCTGATTCTGGTTTGATCTTTTTGTAGTATTTTTATGTCGTTGACCTGACTTCAGATGCTCTGCATGTTTTTCTTTCTGTCTGTTTTGAATTCTGATGCAAAGAGGGAACAACAACAAAAAGAGCATGTCTGTACTGATGATGTTTTGATCACTGCCAAACTTCATTCTCTGTATGATTTTTTTAACAGATGACTAAAGCAGATGTGCTGTACTTATTTTTCATCTGGCCTTACCTGCTAGGCAGCATTTTGGACTGTATTTCTAGTGTTGAGTGTGAGTGCATGCATGCATGTTTATATGTTCAACTGTAGCTAACTTGCGTGTGAATGGGGGTCAATGGGTGAAACAGGAGTTTGTTTTCAGCTGCCTTTTTGTTTTTGTCTTATTTTAACACTGATATGAAGCTCTCTGACACTGCCACTATGTCCCAGTGAGGCTGGTTCTGGTCTGTGAATGACAAATACCCTTAATTTATGTCCCGAGCTTTAAACGCTGCGCTTTTCTTCTTTTTGTTTGTTTTGTTCGACTCGAAGAGTCTGTGGCCGTTTAAAGCTCCGAGTGACCCTGTCGGCGTTTGTTGGGACACATCAGATGTGCACAAACATCAACCATGTTGCCATGTTGCCTACTCGACTTGTTGCCTTTGTGTTGTATTGTGACAACATGGATTTCTTTGTTTAACTGGAGTTTTGTCTTTTTCAAGTAAAAGTCTATTTGGGAAACTATGTTTTGTGTGAGTGTTGTGCTTTGAACCACTTTAAATAAGTTCTGAGAAAGCCAGTCAGAGTAATCAAACACAGATCGACAGATTTATTTTTCACTTTGGTGAAACTTCTGTAATGTAACAGAGTTGATGCAGTCAAAAAAAAGTGAAAAAGGAAAAGTGACAAAAAACAAAGATCATGCATATTATGTTCTTTTTTACATTAAAGAAAATGTGTATTTTTCTAGTCAGTCAGTATGGACTGATTTTAATTTGTTATTTAAGGAGATTAAAGATTTCTGCAGGAATGGTGAAACATTCCTGATATGTTGTGTTTAATGTTCTGTGAGCTCTGAACACATTCAGAAAACAAACATATAAAGTCTGGGATGATGGTGCGTGTAGACCGAGCAGCTAACCTGGTGCTGTTGGGTCTGTGTGTCTCTGCTGACCTCGGCCCCTCCATCACACAAAATATCTGTTTATTTAACTCATTTCGCTGCAACTCCCACAAACGTTTTACTTTTCCCCTCTAAGTTTCTCTGCTCCACCTGTCTCTTTCTCCTTTCTTTCTAGTATATTTGCAAATGCTGCGTTCCAGTTGTATCGGAACAAAACATATGTTTTGATAATCACTATAAAGCACTACAAGTATGTCTGACATAATGTAAAACGAACAACACAGAACTGCTAAAAAAAAGTCATAAAAGTAAAGAGTTTCATGGGCACGGCAGCCATGTTGAAATGATGACGTAACGCATGCTCGGGCTGCTCGGGTATGGTCTGGTTGCACCGACTTCTACTTTTTGTTCGACGTGGCAGGGTCAGAGTCGGTTACAGTAAAACTGTCAAATGAATGAGACAGACTGAGCCTTTTTCTTTATTTTTAACTCATTTTGATAGTTTTTAAAGTCTAGCTTTACAAAATGGTATTTTAAAAACAAATGCTGTTGACTTAAAGTCTCCAAATGAGAAGAAAACTGGCGTTTTCGGAATAAAAGATTATATTGATTGCAGCTACGAATCTATTAAAATCTTGTCTGTGTTCAAATATTTTTGTTCCATTTTTGTCTAATTGATCTGCTAAAGCCAAATCTTGAACATCACCTGAGCAATTATTAATCACATTTAATGACATAAATATATATTTTTAAACGATAGCTTCTCATAAAGTAAAGCAGATTTATTGTTGCTGTGCTGTCTCGGTGTCTCACAGTCCTGGGAACAGGTAGAAGCGTCTGGTCAGAGTGCATCTGTCTTTGGTTGGCATTTGTCTTTTAGTCTCAGAGGGAAACTCCTCAAAGCGCTGCATGACCTGCAGATTAAAACGAGAAGAAATAAACATTTTTGCTTATTTCTCTCTGTATATTTTGTCATTCAAACCTAAAGATGACTCACTTTTCTGAAAAGCTCATCGATGTCGTCCTCGTGGGAGCAGGTGTTGAACACTTCAACAATGTACTGAATCAGGAAAGACCCCCGATCTTCTTGTCTGTATGAAACCGTGTCTGCAAGAAATRTTTTGTTCCATTGGATTAATAATAACTGATGTTTAACTTCAGGTGTTTATGATTTAAAGACAAACTGACCAGGAGTGCTGGACAGCAGGGAAATAAAGTCCTTTTTCTTGTGAACGCATCGAAGAGCATCATCTACAATGTTGTCGTCGAGAACCAGCTGTGAGATGTCATCAGAGACCACGTTGGCGCAGTCGCTAACGAGCGTAGAGCCACCAGATTCTGCAACACAAGAGGCAAAATTTTAATGTGGAAGATTCAAACTGTAGCTCTGACCAGCTGAACGATGGTGATCACCTCCTCTGCMGGCCTGGATGATGATGATCTTGGGTTTGTCCATCAGTGCGGGACAGTTCTTTGATCCCAGGTACTTGTAGATGTTGTCAACAGGGAACTGATCCGGTTCTTCTTCTCTGTGTTTGACACCAAGAACAAATCCCAGCTTCCCATGAGACATGATCACCACGAACACGCTGTCGGTGTTTTTCAGTTTGGGGTGTTTGGAGAAAGCAGAGAGAGCATCATCAATCTCCTGGAAGAAGACAGGAAGTCACAGGATTTACAAAATGGACAAATTATTCAGCCCTTTTTCTAAGTTTAGCTGCTCTTTGGCTGCATTTACCTTTTAGCTAACAGCCTATTTCTTTTAGCTATTAATTTAATACCTTTAACTTTTAGCTAAAATTTTGTTGATTTCCTGATGCAGCTCAGTTATCCAGGTAGAAAAATATCAAAAAAATATTTCCTCTGGATGGGTTCTTCTTTAGTGAAACGTTTCGTCTCTCCTCCAAGAGACTTCTTCAGTCTGATGAGTTTCAGATGAAACTCAGCCTTATAAGCCCTGCCTCCACATGGACAAACAGGTTAGTCACATGCAAAATAGGGCCATCGATGGCCCTTTTTGATTTTGTTGATTTAAGCTTTTAGCTTGGCTTTTGCTACTTTTAGACTCCAGCTAAGCTTAAGTTGCTTTTAGCCAGCATTTTACTACCTTAACCTTTTTTGCTGATTTTAGCTAGCTGYTCACTACACTTACCTTTATGGATAATCTTGTAGTGCTTTTAGTTAACACTTTGCTTTGTTTAGCTTTCAGCTAGTTTTTATTACTTTCAGCTGACACTTTGTTACTTTAAGATTTTAGCTTGGATTTTAGCTAGAGTTTTGCTGCTATTAGCTAGTAATTTRAAATTTAGCTTTAATTTCAGCTTCCTCTGCCCTCTTCAGTCAGTCAAGACTCCTGAGTTCTCAAGGGAGTAAAATTCTCTCTCTCTGTTTAATTAATTAATTTTTTAATTAGATTTGTTGGCTCCTGATCAAAGACTTCTGCTGAAAAATTGCTCCTTTTAAAATTCAGTCCTCTGTCCTGACAGGCAGTGAAACTTTAGGTATGATGTGCTTCTGGCAAAATTAGAAAAAGAGCTTGTTTACACATGTAAACACACACACACACACACACACACACACACACACACACACTAGCAGAGTTGTCATGCAATGTACTCAGTTCCCATCAGGAATAAAAATGCTTTAATCTGAGATGAAGCTGATGAAATCTGGTCGACCAGCTGCAGCTTTTTTAATCATATCTACAATAATCTACAGGCTGTTCTTTTTTAAAATTAAAAGATAAAAATGACTTATTTTTCCCATGGAGTCTAGCTTGAGTTAATCTGACCTGAAGCGTCAGAGGTAATTAAACACTCAAAAAATAGATGTGTTGGATTAATTTATAATCTGGAAGATGATATCAATCAAACCACTGTATGTTTAAAAGAATGATAAAGGCTAGATTGTTAAAAAAAAATGAAACGATATAATCTGTATCCATATAATTTGTTGTTCTAGACAGATTTGATGGTTTTGTTTTGTTAACTGAAGATCATTACGGTTTGAATTTATACTTGAGGAAAAAAGTGCATATGTAATAACATTTTTTCTCTCTGCCACCTTTCATTTCATTTTTTGTTTTTTTTTATTGTACATTTTGCTTTTAAGAAATGAATAAAGTTTGAAATATAAAACATAAATAATATAAATTAATGAACCACTTGACATAACTTGGTTGAGTTAATCCAACATGCTTGTGATTAAAGGTACCTTCCCAGTCAGGTCATTGTGTTTCACCACGTCGTATTTCAAAGACTGGAGCAGTTTTAACATGTTCTCCTCGTCTTTCTCGGCTCCTTTTCTGGTTAGTTTGGCAACAGCAAAGTTTCTGTTCGTGATCAACAGAGCCACGCGATTTCCACAAGACTCCTCTGTCACTCCATAAATCTGAAACACAACAAAGAAATATGAAGGATTAAATGTGACATTTAAACTCACATGGATTATATCTTTGTTTATTTTAGTTGTTACTGTAATCTGAACAGCATGCTATAACAAGTTGTTATAAACGCTCATTAAGACRTTTTTATTTTCACTTCACATCTTTACTCTTGAGCTTCTGCCGGAAGGAGTCCGTTGTGGGGACGAGGTCAGACATCCAGGGTTTGTTCTTCTGAGGGGCTGCAGGTGAGAAAAACACACCTGTGTTATCAAACTGAACATTTCTGATCTGTATATATATTTAACAAGTTTTTGTGTGTGTGTATGTGTGTGTGTGTGTGTGTGTGTGTTTCCTGTTCATAGTTTATTCCATGAGTTTTTGAATC
>NW_013953353.1:48008-53839 GCF_001266775.1 Austrofundulus limnaeus
AGTCAAACTGAATTTTTAATAAACCAAAATACAGTTTGAAAGCAAATTAATTCAGATACAAAACTTTAAATTCAGTTTTAATTTTAGTGAAATTTATTTTCAAACCAATGAATTTTATTTCAAATTATGTACATTCAGATTTAATCTGAGAATATCAAATTCACTTCCTGCTGGCACAAGTTTTATCCCATAGATCTCTCTGGGTCCATCAGAACCACATGAATATTCCTGCAGGTGAGGAGAAAGTTTCTTTCTGAAGATGTTTAAAAAGATTTTTCTTCTATTGGAACTGAAAACATTAAGCCACATTTTCACATTAAATCACAACTATTATTTTAATTTTCCTAAAAAAAAAAAAAAAACTAACCAATTTAAATACCAGTTTGCCCCCACCCTCCCCTCCTGTCAGTGAGGAAGAGGAGCAGCAGGTCAGCAGGTGAAGCATCATCGTCTTCAATAAAACCCAGAGGAGGCGGGCGATGAGACGCACCAGATATCTTCTCCAATTTCCTGCTGAGGAGGAAATGAAAGCAGGCGTCTGCGGCGGACCCGCTTTGTTCTGGTTCTGATGAAACTTTATGAGCAGATGGCAGGCGATACCGCCATCGGGTCGGGCTCCAGTCAAAGGCACGAGGAAGAGGAGGAGACGTCCATCATGTCCACGACAGCAGCTCGGCTGACATTTGGAGGAAAACATCAGCAGCTGTGACATTTCAGTCCGGATCCAACCGGTTCCTACGTTCATGTGAACCGGGTCGAAACAGAACCTTGTGAAGATAAAGCACCTGAAGAGGACCTGATGTAACATTCAGAGCCGTGATGGACGAACAGGAAGTCCTGAGTGCAGCTGTCCATCAAGCTCAGGCCGGTGTGAATGTTTGAGCCACACAGAACTTGGTTGGCAGCGTTTTAATGAAAGTAACAGAATCTGTACAAACTGAGCAGGTTCAGGAAGTCACTTTGGCTTTTTTACATTTTACAGATAAAAAAATAATAATCAAGAAAGAGAACGAGCTGATTGATCGATGATACAAATACTGATCAGCTGCAGCAGGAAGGAAAACCAGACCAACAGGTTCTGAACTGCAGCTCTGATTCAAGGAAAGCATGTCAGACAATAAGTCCAGGTGAGTTTTACATCACTTCCTGTTTGTCCAGGTGAGTTTTACATCACTTCCTGTTTGTCCAGGTGAGTTTTACATCACTTCCTGTTTGTCCTGCAGTTCATGGCTTTAGAAAACATCAGGCTAAAGATATAAGAATTAGAAAAATAAGAATTTATATAACTTTTTACGGTTTTTACACCCTCCTTTTCCCACTGGTTAGTGGTCAGGGAGGTGTGGCTCCACCCCCTTTAGCTCCACCCCCCTCCTGGACCCTGGGGTCACTATGTGAACTCTGCTCTGCAGCTGTTAGGAGGTCTGTTGTCTCTGCAGAGTCCGTTGGAGCAGAACTCCTGCCTCCGGGCCGGACGGGGAGCTGCGGCCGATCCGTGTTCTGTCGCCGGGTCAGAACAGGGGCAGTCCGAGTCCAAACCTAGGATGGTGCTGACTGAGCGAGGCAAGTCCTGCAGAGAGGAACCGGGTCAGAATCCAGGTCTTAGAATGGTGGGAAGAACATGTGATCAGCTGACAAGTCAGTGATCAGCTGACAGGTCAGTGATCAGCTGACAGGTCAATGATCAGGTGTGAACTCACCTTGCAGCTCCTGATCTGCAGGTAGAGGCCTTCAGCTTTCTGCAGGATCTCCTCCACGTTGAGTTTCATGGAGAGCTCGTTGATGTGCTGAAACAAAAACAAACGGAGAGGAAACCGGGTCAGTCAGACCTGGTTCTGAGGACCGGGTCAGTCAGACCTGGTTCTGAGGACCGGGTCAGTCAGAACCCGGGTTACCTTCAGGATCTCGTTGAACCCGTAGTTCTCCTCCATGATCTTCTGCTTCTCAGAGTCCAGGATGGCACAGCAGACCAGCAGGTGGAAGTTCTGACAGGGCAGCCCGGTCCACATCACCTGTGGGGACGGATCAGCAGGTCACATCCACAGGAACCAGAACCAGCAACCAAACTGAGACAGAACCCCCTAAACTGTTCTAAAGCTTGGACCAGAGACTGATCCAACATTTCAGAACCAAAACCTTAAACAAGTCATCTGATCAGAACCCAAACGGACCTCCCAGAGCCGCAGGACGTCCTGGAAGCTCAGCTCCCTCTTGAAGCGGATCAGCAGCCACCTGAAGCAGAAGTACAGGTAGCCGGACTCCTGAGACTCTGAAACACAAACAGAACAGGAGTTAGTCCGACCCGGGAGTTCTGACCCAACAGGCGAGGCGTGACCAGGTGTCCAGTACCCAGGTAGTTCCAGAAAGCCAGGTCCAGCAGCCGGAGCAGCGTGCTGAGCTGGACCAGCTGGGTCTTCATGCCCTGCATCTGCTCCTCGAAGTTCTGGTGCTGCAGCACACACAGGAGGACAGAACCATCAGAACCATCACAGAACCATCAGAACCATCACAGAACCATCACAGAACTGTTCCAGAACCATCAGAACTATCACAGAACCATCAGAACCATCACAGAACTGTTCCAGAACCATCAGAACTATCACAGAACCATCAGAACCATCACAGAACTGTTCCAGAACCATCAGAACTATCACAGAACCATCAGAACCATCACAGGGAGGAACCTGAAGCCTCTCTGGTTCGGTTCTGTAATGGTTCTGATTCTACACCAGCAACTGGACTTCTCACCATCTGGTCCATGAAGGAGACGAAACACCAGAAGGCATCGTCCTCGCTCTCGATGACGAAGAGGATGGGAGACAGCAGGTCGCTCATTCCCTGAACGTAACCTGAGGGGGCGGAGTCACAGAGTCAGTTCTACAGCCGTGTTCCTCAGGAGAACATCAGAACCGTGGCGTGCTGCGGTCCTCACCCAGGTCGAAGTCGTACATGCAGTAGGTCATCAGGATGTCGTGCAGCAGGGTCAGGGTCGGGTTGTTCAGACCTTCGTAGAACGGGTTTGTTCGGTCCGTTCGGTCCACATCTTTCTCTGAAACCAGCAACAGAACACATGTGACTTGTTACAGGTGATCAAAGAGGTCAGAGATCAAAGAGGTCAGAGATCAAAGTGGTCAGAGACCAAAGAGGTCAGAGATCACAGAGGTCAGAGATCACAGAGGTCAGAGGTCAAAGACCAAAGAGGTCAGAGATCAGAGACCAAAGAGGTCAGAGATCAAAGAGGTCAGAGATCAAAGAGGTCAGAGATCAAAGAGGTCAGAGATCAAAGAGGTCAGAGACCAAAGAGGTCAGAGATCAAAGAGGTCAGAGATCAAAGAGGTCAGAGATCAAAGACGAAAGATGTCAGAGATCAAAGATCAAAGAGGTCAGAGATCAAAGAGGTCAGAGATCAAAGAGGTCAGAGATCAAAGATCAAAGAGGTCAGACACCAAAGAGGTCAGAGATCAAAGAGGTCAGAGATCAAAGAGGTCAGAGATCAAAGATCAAAGAGGTCAGAGATCAGACACCAAAGAGGTCAGAGATCAGACGTCAGGATGTTTGTATTGAGCTGATGAAGACTCTGGGTTCTTCCTCACCAATCAGACTCCTGTAGTCCCTCAGTTTGGAGTTCCTGCTCTCCTGCTCCTCACTCATTGATTTCCACTGCAGCTTCATCCTGAAGTACTCATCTCTGTAGGAGAAAGTCAACAGTCACCACGACAACCATCCCATAATAACCCAGAATAAATCAGTTTGATCATTAGGTGTTGGTATCTGTGTGTGACGTCAGCGGTGTACGTTTTAGCTTTCTGCAGACTCTTCCTGTCTTCTGACGTGCTGCTCCACGGAGAAAACCCCAACAGGAACTTCCAGACTTCCTTCCTCACAGCGTGACACACGCCCTGCAGGTAGACACACAAACATGTCACAAACACGTGACACACACCCTGCAGGTAGACACACAAACATGTCACAAACACGTGACACACGCCCTGCAGGTAGACACACAAACATGTCACAAACAGGTGACACACGCCCTGCAGGTAGACACACAAACATGTCACAAACACATGACACACGCCCTGCAGGTAGACACACAAACATGTCACAAACACGTGACACATGTCCTCTCCGATGCTAACATATAGCATGGCTAGCCATTGTTAGCCATGCTATATGTTAGCCTCTCCGATGCTAACACACAGGAGGAGTCTCCTCCTCGTTTCTCAGATTAATTGTGTTGTGGTTGTGTTAACTCTCTGGAATAAACACAGCCTCCTCACCGCTGGGTGCACAGTGGTCTTTGTTTTGGCTCTCACACCTCACCATAGCTCTGCAGTTCAGGCCTCTGGATTGCATTTAGGAAGTGCTTTTCAAAATAAAAGCACCAAGGCTTCATTTTCTTTCCCCAACTTCACAGTAAAATCAGCTGTTTAAATGTTTAAAACGGGGTAAAGGAGATGACGTGTCGACTTGCCCCCTTGAAGATTTTGTTCCGCAGCTGCTCGACGCCCTGCAGCCTCCCCTCGGCGTCGTGGTGTCTGATCCACTCGTCTGCTGTCAGCGGCTCGCCGCGGCTCACCTGAGGCCTCACTCCCAGGTCGATCTGTCAGGGAACAGGTCAAGATTTACTGAGTAACCTGTCTATAAAACGAGACCGTGGAGCTACAGAGATCCCTGAGTCTTGTCTTGCAGGTAAACGTGCTCCACAGGTATCAGAGGATTTAGAGTCTGAACCCACAGACGGAGCTCCTCACCCTGGTGATGACCTCGAAGCCTGGCTCCTCCTGCTGGTTGATCTCCAGACCCGGGATGACTTCGCCCAGCAGGTCTGCCACCTCCTCTGGGGGGCGGTGCTGCTGCTCCTCCGCCCCCCGCAGAGCATCAAAGAGGTAGTTGGTGACCTTAGATAAGCCGACAAACGTGGAGACGTACGGGTCGCGTCGAAACTTCTGCAGGAGGAAACCACAAATCAACGCCGGGCTCGACTCACGTGAGTCCCGAACTCGGCCAGGACTTCTGTGGGATCAATCTGGTGCCAGCAGGAAGTGAAATCGAATTGCTCAGATTGGATCTGAATGTACAAAATATGAAACTGAATACATTGGTTTGAAAATGAATTTTACTAAATTGAAACTGAATTTAAGTTTTAAATTTGAATTAATTTGCTTTGAAACTGTATTTTGGTTTATTAAAAATTCAGTTTGACTACTTTCACTTTCAGTTCCATAATTCAGATTTTTGTGTCACAGGACTTCCGGCAAGATGGCGTACCGGGTGCAACCAACGTTGTAAGCTCCGCGTTTTTGCCCCAACTTTACTTCACCTCTTTGCTTTCCAACGAACGATACATCCTCACTTGAACATCGTAAGTCATTTATCGCACGACGGTAAGAATAACTAACTGAAAAAGAGCTCATGGCTTCTAAAAAATCTCCTCTCCCTGCTCGTGCTGAGGAGTTAGCTTTAGCTAACCACGACTATGCTGCTAAAGAAGTCACTGCCGGAACCTCTAAAAGGAAAGACCCTTTCTCTCCTGCTAAAAACTCACCAGTGGTCAAGAGAAAAGATGCCAAAGCAGATGATGATTCAAACGGGATGTCTGCTGTCCTGGATGCTATAAGGCAGCTGACCGATAAGATCGACACTCTCGGCTCTCAACTTCAGCAAAACTCTGGAATGTTGGCTAACATCGCTAAAGCTGTTGAATTCAACGCCGCAGAAATTAAAGATTGCCAAACACGGCTCAGGTCTACAGAAAATGATGTGGCAGCTTTAAAAAAAGATAAAACAGAGCTTTTGGAGCGAGTCCTGGAGCTTGAGAGATACAAGCGGCG
>NW_013953353.1:54839-56684 GCF_001266775.1 Austrofundulus limnaeus
ATTTCCATATAAGGAATGGGACTGACGGAAAGGTCTGTCACCGCCCTGTTCTGCATGCTGCAGCGAAGTGTACTTGACTCGGTTGGACTTAACATGTCAACCCAATTAGCATAGAAGTATCCATTCTGGCGTCTACAAATTTTGCTGGTAGGAAATATCTTGCTTAATTAATCTGATGGTGTGTTCAAAGATTTAAATCTTTAAATCTTTAAAAACTTTAGTGGTGCCTTGAGGAAAAAGATAATTTGCGTATTTAAATAATTCACAAATTATCCATTTTAGAATTTTTGTGTTTAAAACCTCTACACTTCTTTGCTTTCCAACGAACAACATATCCACTCTTGAACATCTTAAGTCATTCGTCGCATGACGGTAAAAATGACTAACTGAAAAAGGACTCATAGCTTCTAAAAAATCTCCTCTCCCCGCTTGTGCTGAGGAATTAGCTTTAGCTAACCACGACTATGCTGCTAAAGAAGTCACTGCYGGAACCTCTAAAAGGAAAGACCCTTTCTCTCCTGCAAAAAACCCACCAGTGGTCAAGAGAAAAGATGCCAAAGCAGATGATGATTCAAACGGSATGTCTGCTGTCCTGGATGCTATAAAGCAGCTGACCGATAAGATTGACACGCTCGGCTGTCAACTTCAGCAAAACTCAAGAATGCTGGCTAGCATCGCTAAAGCTGTTGAATTCAAYGCTGCAGAAATTAAAGATTGCCAAACGCGGCTCAGGTCTGCGGAAAAAGATGTGGCAGCTCTTAAAAAAGATCAAACAGAGCTTTTGGAGCGAGTCCTGGAGCTTGAGAGAWACAAGCGGCGCTGGAATTTAAAAATCTGAGGTTTGAAAGAGAAAGATGGTGAAAATATTCGTGAAGTGGTGACGAGCCTACTGGTAAAGATTTCCCCCTCCTGGGCTTCAAACATCAACCTCATTGTGGATTCAGTGCACCGCCTTGGCAGACACATGGAGAATCAAACCAGACAAGTCATCATCCAGTTCAGCCAAAGAATACACCGTSATGAACTGTGGAGAATAGCCAAGGATTCGGCACTTTGCAAGGAGCTGTGCATTGCCTTCATAAAAGATCTTTGCAAGGCTGACAGGGATTCGCGCGCAGCAGTGTGGCCAAAGATACAGCAAACACGAGCAGAGGGAAAATGGGCTTACCACTGAGGTGGGGTCGGATACATAAATGGACAAAAGATTGCCTAACTGAGTTATAGTGACGTTCTATCTCCAGTGGGAAAGTTAAAGTCACAATAGTTAATTAACCATGTTGGTTATGTTGGAAAGTTAAAGTTCTAATTTTTGACATAAATGGGACATTATGTTTTCTGTTCAAAAAGGCTTATTTGATCACAGTTGTTCTGCGATTTAATATTTGTGATATMTTTTTGTACTTGTTAAAACCCCTTTTTTTCTTTGCTATGAATGTTTTGTTTTCTTGTTTTTCTCTTAATGTTAGGGGCATAAGAGACATCACCAAAAGAAAATCTATATTCCTGTTCTGTAAGTGGGAAAGAGCCAGTTATTTTTTTCCTACAAGAAACTCACTCTAAACCAGAATATGAAAGGTTTTGGATAAATCAATGGAGGGATAAAAATTATTTTTGATCGCGGCACAACTAAATCTTCAGGTTTAGCTACTCTTTTCTATAACTCTCCTGGGAATTTATTGACCTCTAAATCTAGTAAAACTGGTCACTGGCTAATATGTGTTTTAGATCATAACGAACATCATACTATCTTAGTGAATATCTATGGTTTTAACTCCCCTGGGAAAAACAAATTGTTACTCTCAGAAATCTCTGAAAACATTGAAGTTCCTAAAGTGTATCTTACCC
>NW_013953353.1:58049-59639 GCF_001266775.1 Austrofundulus limnaeus
CCTCTTTTGAGAGTGCAATATTTGAAATTTCCTATTCCACCTAAAATGAAAGAGATTCATTACCGGACATTTAATGGTATTTATCCCTCTAATGACTTTTTGCATCAGCGCTTTGGATTTGAAACTAACTGCTGTTCTTTCTGTAATACTGATATCGAAACGACCGAACATTTATTTTTTCATNCTGCAGTCACCGACTGTTCTATCTCATGAACATGTGTTCTGTGTTGAAAGAACCAATGTAGACACATGTCCTGTAAGTAGTTTTCTAAAACATGTCCTGAACAATAATTAGAAGTTAAATGTGTTGAACAAAAATAAAAAAATGTTAATATATTTTCATTTCAAACATTAAATCTGTTTCTCTCCCACAGGGTGACTCTGGTGGAGGAGCTGTTCACAACAACGTTATCTACGGGGTGTTTGTTATTTCTGGCGTAAAATTATGTTCTAGACCTTCCAGAGTAATGGATATTTGTAAGTTTGAAGAGTGGATCAGCAAGACAGTCAACCCAAAGTGCTGTGATTTCTTTTGTTTGAAAGGAGCAGCTTCTCCTGTCAAAAGAAAGAAGTGTTGAGAGATGAATCAGTCAGACTGATGAATGTGTAACAGTGAAGCTTCTGTTAAACATTTGTTTGTTTGATGGATTTTATCTGTATTTTCCTGTAAGAAGAGACAATCTTCTGTTATAAAACCAATAAAATCAGATTCATTCATGTTTTCTTTCTGTGGATCATTAAATATTGATTTAATGAATCAAACATCTTCAACTCTGACTCATGAAATAATGAACATCAGCCACGGCTTTAAACAAGGAGCTGAATAAAGATTAATGACTCTCAGATACTACCACACCAAACTCAACATCTGTTAAACTGATCAGTTGGAGAAAGGTTCATTAAAACCGTCCTTTAAATCATGAGATATTTTGCTAACAGACAAACCATCAGAAACAAACCTGTAGTTAAATGATAACTCTCCTTTTCTGGTGAAGAGCAGCACTTTAATTCATTTATTAAATGAGAACAGTGTGAAATAAAACCATAAATGTAAAAACATTGGATGTGTTTCAGCAGATTAAGCTCAGGCTGATTTACATCTGTAGTTCCTCCAACAAGAAACAAACAAACAGTTTCTCTGGTGGCTGTGAGCTGAGGCCCTGTTTGTTCTGTTTCTGCTCCTCCATGACGTCACAGGCTGGGCGGGGCTTAGTCTGGGGTCATTATTCAAGTAGAGAGGAGGAAACAGCGTCTCCTGCTGGCTGAACGCAGTCTGTCTGTCTTTCTTTCTTTCTTTCTTTCTTTCTTTCTTTCTTTCTTTCTTTCTTTCTTTCTTTCTTTCTTTCTTTCTTTCTTTCTTTCTCCAGTTGTTAGTTGTCTAATAATAAAAGATTTAGTTTGGTTCACACAGAGAGGACAGAGTGAGACAGAGACGTATCATGACATCTTTGAATAAATTAAATTAAATCTGTCGATGATTTTAGTCGTCATCACATTCATCCAACAAAACCAACAGGGAAATAAAAGTCTTTAAAAAATCTGTTTATTTATAAAATATGATGAATGTTCATAAACTGGAAACATTTTTAG
>NW_013953353.1:60608-63781 GCF_001266775.1 Austrofundulus limnaeus
AAACAATCTAATTTATATTTTATCAATAAGTCATCTGTGGTCGTCTGTAACTTCAGACTTCAGCTGATTTAAAAACAAGCCGAAGGTTTAAATTCAGCCGAAACACAAGGCCTCAGTGTCCTCATGTCTGACTGAGGTCCTGCAGCTCCAGGTAGGTCAGGTGGGATGTGTCCAGGCTCAAAGATGTCTCCAGGTGTGTCCAGGTGTGTCCAGGTGTCTCTCCAGGTGTCTCCAGTGTGTCCAGGTGTCTCTCCAGGTGTCTCCAGTTGTCTCCAGGTGTGTCCAGGCTCAAAGATGTCTCCAGGTGTCTCCAGATGTCTCCAGGTGTCTCCAGTTGTCTCCAGGTGTGTCCAGGCTCAAAGATGTCTCCAGGTGTCTCCAGGTGTCTCCAGGTGTCTCCAGTTGTCTCCAGGTGTCTCCAAGTGTCTCCAGTTATCTCCAGATGTCTCCAGGTGTCTCCAGTTGTCTCCAGGTGTCTCCAGTTGTCTCCAGGTGTCTCCAGGTGTCTCCAGGTGTCTCCAGGTGTCTCCAGGTATCTCCAGGTGTCTCCAGGTGTCTTCAGGTGTCTCCAGGTGTCTTCAGGTGTCTTCAGGTGTCTCCAGGTGTCTCCAGGTGTCTCCAAGTGTCTCCAGGTGTCTCCAGTTGTCTCCAGTTGTCTCCAGGTGTGTCCAGGCTCAAAGATGTGTCCAGGTGTGTCCAGGTGTCTCCAGGTGTGTCCAGGTGTCTCCAGGTGTCTCCAGGTGTCTCCAGGTGTCACTGCAGCAGGCAGTGACACTTGATGTTCTTCTCCTTGTGTGAGGTGTTGAACAGCTGAGCGGCCTGCTTGTTGATGAGCTTCCAGAAGTTCTGGAAGGAGATGTTCTGTCCACTCTGGACCTCCATCTGCTGCAGGACCTGACCCAGACCGTCCTTGTTCTCCAGGCTCTGCAGACAGGAAGCAGAGAGTCAGACCAACACAACCGCTCAGAGAACGCTCCGGAACCATCAGCTCCTCTCAGCAGCGCCCCCTGCTGGCAGCAGGAGGAACCATCAGCTCCTCTCAGCAGCGCCCCCTGCTGGCAGCAGGAGGAACCATCAGCTCCTCCCAGCAGCGCCCCCTGCTGGCAGCAGGAGGAACCATCAGCTCCTCTCATCAGCGCCCCCTGCTGGCAGCAGGAGGAACCATCAGCTCCTCTCATCAGCGCCCCCTGCTGGCAGCAGGAGGAACCATCAGCTCCTCCTTCAGCGCCCCCTGCTGGCAGCAGGAGGAACCATCAGCTCCTCCTTCAGCGCCCCCTGCTGGCAGCAGGAGGAACCATCAGCTCCTCCTTCAGCGCCCCCTGCTGGCAGCAGGAGGAACTTTAACCTCATCAGGATGAACAGAGATGAATTCACAAAGAAACAAATAAAAACCTGAACAGACGAGTGTAAAGATGGTGTTTATAATCACACAGAGGCTGGCTGTGATTGGACAGTCAGCTGTGATGTCATCAGTACCTTGGCCACGTCTGGCATCTGATTGGAGACCAGAGTCTGGAACTGGGTTGTGTTCAGGGTCGGTCCGTTCTCTGCAGCTTTATGAAACTCTGTGACCATCGTGTTGATGGCTAACTCCAGCTCCGAGTACTGAAACACATCCGTACATTACAATCATTACATTTAATTTATTAATTAATTACTGATCAGATTTATTACTGATTCAACTGATATTTAAATACTAATTAAAACTTGATTAAATTATTATCAGGTTTAATTAAATGGTTTTATTCCAGTTTAAACTGGTTTGTGCAGCAGATCCAGTCTGGGAGTTTCCAGTTAAAGTTCTGAGCTGCAGAGTGCTGGTTCTGGTGTCAGGAGGCCCACTCAGAGCCGTTTGGGTCGGCCTGGCTCCGAGCCGAGCCGAGCTGCAGAAACAGCTGAAAGAGATCAGCTGAAGGATGTTTGTGATAAAAAGGGCGTCGGCTGGTTCTGACCCGGTCAGAGACTGAAAACTTCATGTTTTTATGGACCGGAGAGGTTCTGGATCAGCAGACAGAACCTTCTGGACCCAGAGCAGCTGAAACCCGTTTAGATTGATTAACATGAAGTCATTAATGAGACTCGTTAATAATATTTATAATAATCTGTTCTGTTTCAGGCTCTCATTGTTTTTAACAGAAATAAGTTCTGACCTGAAACTAAAACTGTTGCTTTGGATTCTTTAGTTTCTCAAACTTTAAATATTTTTAATCAGATTTTATTTTTTAAAAAATGAAAAAAAAAAAACAGCTTTTAAAATCTGCTGATTTGTTACATTTAGAGATTTAAAGACGTCGGTTTGATTTGAGTTCAAGTTTCCTGCAGATCTTTGGTTCTCACCTGCAGCTTTACTGATGATGTCATCTTTATTAGACAAACAAGACTAAATTAGTGCTAAAGGTTATCGATTTGTGTCACATTAGCTACTTTTAGCTTGTTTTATTACTTTTAATTAACTTTTAGCCTTTGTGTTCTACTTTCAGTTAGCCTTTAGCTACTTTTAACTTGTTTTACTTCTATATTAAGTTAGCATTTTTAGGTTTTGTTTCTTTAGCCACGATTAGCCTTTAACTAAAAGTAGCTTTCAGCTATTTTACAACAGAACTTTCTGTTATTTTTAGCTTTTAGTCGGTGTTTTGCTTCTCTCAGCTGCTGCAGCAGGTTCCAGTAGTTTTTCTTTAGCTGCAGAATAATTCAGTGTTTCAGCTGTTTTTATGGACCAGCTGTCAGTTTTAGCTGTTTCTGCTTCACTTCCTGTTTCTCTTCATTTACATCAAAGGTGAGAAGTCTCACCTGAAACTGACCCGGATGTGAGGATCAGGTTTTCACTATAAACCGCTCCAGATTCAAACCAACAAACATTAAAAACCATTAAATAAACTTTAAAAATAAAAGAAGTTTATTCTTTAATTCCTGTTTGACTCGAGGCTCTGCGGTGCCGGTCAGGACCGGACCGTCCCGGCGGGTCAGGACCGGACCGTCCCGGCGGGTCAGGACCGGACCGACCCGCCGGGTCAGGACCGACGGTCCAGCAGCTGCAGCCTGCTGAGTCTCTGTAAACAGGTCGGTTCGGTTCTGATCCAGTAAATTAAAATCTTACCTTGGTGCCCATCGGTCCTGCTGCGAGAAGGTCCAGAAACAAAGAACTGAAGAGAGAGAGAGAGAGAGAGAGAGAG
>NW_013953353.1:66842-70527 GCF_001266775.1 Austrofundulus limnaeus
CAGGAAAGGAGAAAGGGCAAGACAGGATGGATTTTAAGTCATTGATTTAATATGACTGCACTGTAGCTAACGTTAGCATAACTGATTGCTCTGCTTCCAAGAAACACTGTTTTCTGATAGATAAACAAAAAAATATGCATTCACTGATTAATCGGGCCTGATCTACAGTACTTAGATCCCAAATACCCTGGCAAGCCCACCAAATGGATTGCATCTGATATTTTGTTCATTTGACAGTTGCACACGATCAATATCAACTTTGCACCTAGTATCAAGATTACACGTTTTTATACACAATATCTCTTAGTATATCAGGACTTGAGAATTTTGTAAACTGCATCAAGCGCTTCACAAGATATTTTTCTAACAGACAACTGACTGACCCCCCCCCCAACACACACAGAAGCAATTACATGATCACCCTCTTTTCTTGTCAATGAGCGATAATGATAGATTTCCCTGAAATAAAAATCACTTCCTCTTATCGTACATGTTAACACTTAGTAGAGCTCTCAAGTCATTTTCTGCTAAAGTCTAACAGGAAAACTGTTTATATTGGAGTATTGCTCAGTTCTATGCTCGAGTCCAAAAATGATGGCCTAGTTCCACATTCTGGTAAGAGGAAATTGCACTAACACCCTGTGGATTAGTTTTCAAAACCTTGACATCCTTCTGGTAAAAAAAAAAGAAAAGCTCTGTAGATCATGGTGCCCCTCTGGTCAATCACAGTCCTGCTTTGGCAGAGCAGCCTGTCTGGGGCGCCTCAGACAGAGAAAAGACTCATCTGAGATCCCCACATGCAGAGCCTGACTCTCATTATCAATTACGGCTGTTTTTGTTTCGTTTCACCACAAGCATTAACCGCACAGTTACTGGCAGTCTGAGAGAGAGAGAGAGAGAGAGAGAGAGAGAGAGAGAGAGAGAGAGAGAGAGAGAGAGAGACAGAGAGAGAGAGAGAGAGAGAGGGACTTTGAGTCAAAAAGAATTAGCTATCTAAACAAGTGAGATGGGTGTGTCACGGATTCACATGCGGCCTGGTGAAAGCAGCGTGGACTAATGGAGATCTATATGCGTTTAATGGGAAGAGGGTGAGTAGCTGGAGATACCAAAAGGCACAGGAGAAGAAAGACAAGAGAAGAGGGAGGAGATAATTCACAACACACTTGTGGTGAGAGGAGAAAGGCAGCATTTTGGCAGAGACGTCACTCTCCCTTCCCGCTTCCCTCTCCCTCTCCATCCCTTGTTACCCGTCGGGTTGGACTGAGACAGCTGGGGGAGCCGGTGAAGGCTGGATGCCGTGCCACATGAGCCATTAAATCGTCCCACACTGTGGGCAGAGGGAGGGCGGGAGAACCAGGCATCGCGTCCAGGATCCCAACTGTTGCCAGTGGTTAGCTGCTGACTGGGGAAAGCAAAGGAACTCAGACACAGACTGGTCTTTGCCCATTCTATTTCAAGAAAACACTTTAAATTGTTCATTTAAAGCATATACTGTAGGTACTTAGGGTAGAAAACAACAAAAATTATACCAAATTTCAGGCTCACATAAATGTATCAAAACCTTTCAAAGCTTTTGCTCTCTGTCATGGTGAGCTGAGGAGGCGTCTGACCACTGCAATACTTGGATCTGTCAGCAGGACTGCACAAGTACTGATGCTGCTGAGCTTTATAAAACCTGAGGGAACATATGAGCAAAGGAAGGGATTTATTTAGGCTTTAGTGGAGGGTTTGAAAATCCTGGTCCTCTAGGGCCACTCACTGTGTCATTTTTTTACTTGCAGGACTCGAGAACCAGGATTGCCAATCCCTACTTTAGTGCATGCAGGATTGTTCCACAGCAGTGCCAGGAGTGGATGAGATTTTTCTTGAGATGCTTGTTGTGGGGCTGTGGTGGCTTGATACAAATATCTTCAGTCACATGGAGGTCCAGGACAACACCTATGTACAGAGGAGGCAAACTTAACATTTCCTTACATCACAGGGGTCAAACTCCAGTCCTTGGGGGGACCACTACCCAGCATGTTTTCTTCTTTCTGTGCTCAAACACACCTGATTTATATGAAAAGATGGTTAATAGGCTTCTACAGAGTTTGAAGAGATAATTGAATCACTGAATCAGGTGTGTTAGAAGAGAAATACAAGGGAAATATGCAGGATAGCGTCCCCCGAGGACTGGATTTTTGAGATGTTTTTGTTTTTGAGGTGCATTGTCCCCCACAGTTCTATCCTCTTGAGTACCCAGGTTTTTCCTTTTTTCAATTCCTCTAGCTCAGTGGTGTCCTCAAGGGCCGGTGTCCTGCATGTTTTAGGTGCTGCTCTGGTTCAACACAGCTGAACCTAAGGAGTGCTTAAAGGGATCTATGATTAATTGTAACGTTAGACTTTATTTGCCCTTCATGTTCTGTACACGCTTCTTCCTTTCAGGGTCGGGTGGGTCACTGGTGCCCATTTCCAGCTGTCACAGTGCGAGGGGCGGGGTGCACCCTGTACAGGTCGCAAGTCCATCACAGGACCACACATAGAGACAAACAACCATTCACTCTCTCTCTCACACATATGGACAATTTAGAGTTATCAGTTAATCTAACATTCATGTTTTTGGTCTGTGGGAGGAAGCCAAAGTACCCAGAGAAAACATGCATACTCTACCCAGAAAGGTTCCTGGGCCGGGATGGCTCTGCTGATGCCTCTCAGCAAGAGACTTTATTTGATAAACATTTATTTTAACTGTAAAATAAAGACTGTAAAAATACTGTAGACTGTTTAGTTTTTATAATAAATAAGCCATTTGGGTTTTTTTTTTTTACCTCTCCTGCACATTTTGTTTTATCTTTGTATTTTCTTGTTTTTAAAGTTGGCTTTTTCTTTCCTTTTTTCTCTTTTGTGAGTGCAAATAACACAAAATGAACAAATAATTTTTAAACCAAAAGTTTAAAAATGTATTACATGGACAGGGTTATTTACACGCAAAGCATTCTGGGTAAATGATGACGTGGATAGGTCCTCGGTGCGAGGCTGCTAGCGAGCTATATCCATCCTGAAGGTTAATCTTGGACAATATCTGATGATCGACTCTTAAATGAAACCAGAGAGCGTTGACAGAGAGGAGAAGATGACTCAACCTGTAACTGAAAATATAGATGGAGGACAACAGAGCTGCTTCATGGAAGAAGAACCTCAGCTTAGCTTTAGCATTGGCCCAGACACTATCACCATATACAATATATGTATTAGCTCAGCACAACACATTCTCCTCTCGTCACTGAGGTCCTCCATCCACATGACAGAGAGGGAAATGCAAAATGACTCAGGCTGCAACAGAAAATATGGATGGAGGACCTCATTTTCGCTTGTTTGTCACACTAGCACTGAGGTAATACATATAAGGCAATATAGCATTGGCGCTAACGCAAAGGCTAACAGGCTAAGCTGAGGCTCTTCTTCCATGAAGCAGCTCTGTTGTCCTCCATCCATATTTTCAGTTGCAGGCTGTAATTTCATGGTTCCTGCAGATCCTTAAAAAGTCAAAAAAAAAGGCATTGAATTCATCAATCCAAAAATCAGGCCGTAATTAGCTTTTAAATGTCTTAAATCAATCTTTTAGAGGTCTTAAAAATGTTACAACATTGCAAGTGGTGGGACTGTAATTCATCTCAAATATTGAAATAATTGGTAACATTAATTT
>NW_013953353.1:70537-72781 GCF_001266775.1 Austrofundulus limnaeus
AAATTAATGTTACCAATTATTTCAATATTTGAGATGAATTACAGTCCCACCACTTGCAATGTTGTAACATTTTTAAGACCTCTAAAAGATTGATTTAAGACATTTAAAAGCTAATTACGGCCTGATTTTTGGATTGATGAATTCAATGCCTTTTTTTTTGACTTTTTAAGGATCTGCAGGAACCATGAAATTACAGCCTGCAGCTGAAAATATGGATGGAGGACAACAGAGCTGCTTCATGGAAGAAGAACCTCAGCTTAGCCTGTTAGTTTTTAGCGCCGATGCTATATTGCCTTATATGTATTAGCTCGGCGCTAGCGCGACAAACAAGCTAAACTGAGGTTCTCCATCTATTTTTTCAGCTGCAGGCTGAGTCATTTCTACCTTCTCCTCTCTTTCAACTCTCTGTGGTTTCATTTAAAAGAGTCGATCATCAGATATTTTCCAAGATTAACCTTCAGGGTGGATATAGCTCACTCACAACGAGGACCTATCCACGTCATCGTTTACCCAGAATGCTTTGTGTGTAAATAAAATGGCTCTGACCATGATAAGATATATTTTTAAAAATTTACAAAACTAAACAGCCTACAGTATTTATAGTATTTATTTTACAGTTAAAATAAAAAACTTATCAAATAAAGTCTAATGTTACAAATCATCATGGATCCCTTTAATTAGAAGGCCTCCTCAGATTGCCATCAAGGTCTGCAGAGTCCTACTGCTGATTCAGTTGTGAAATAAAATTTCTGCTATGAATTTTTGGGCCACCCCTGGTTTTTCATTGGCCCCTGCTGAAAAACATTTCTGCAGGCACCACTGTACATGCAAAATGGTGGGAAAATTACAAACAATCCATGCAACTTAACATAAGGGTGAGGTTTACTCCATGCTGGAGAGGACTGACTGTCGAAAGGCACGTGGGGTTTGCCTCTCCAGTCTACAAGTGGTTTGTGGATCTAAAGATGTCATAACTGTGTTTCTCAATATAATTTGTGTGGGGTGCTGTTGGATCTGGGAGTTTTAATGGCTTTCTAGTCCCTGTAAAACCAAAGCAGCTCCAGATCCTCAGCACAAAGTTAAGCTCGTCTCTGATGCAGGATGGAGTCCACCAGGGCGGCCCCATTCTCTCCAACCATTTTGTGAGCAGGTTCTCAAGGCGGAGGGTGTTAAGTTGGAAAAACTCAGGATCTTGTCTCTACTTTATGCAGATGCTGTGGTTCTGTGTTGGGGTCTTCGAGCCATAATCTTTGGTGTGCACTGTGAGGATTTACAACCAGCTTAGATGAAAGGTCTTTTAAGTCCTGAAGCACTAGATGTACGTAATAATCCTAATTATATGAAACATGTTGTGTTTCATGTGTTGCAGAAAGTGTTTTATAAATTGGTTGGTTTATAAATTATTGCTTCTGTTAGAAATTATTTTTGTCCAACAAGAATCCCTGCAGCGACTCCACAAACTGAGAGGGTGTACCACCTGAGAGAGGGACTAAACAAAAGTTATAAGAAGCAGATGTTATGAATTACACACACACACTCAGGTATACACGTCTGCTTATCATTGAGCTGATGACATACGAGGGTCAAAGGATTTTGTCACTGTGAGTGGTCACGTTACAAAATGCTCTGAGGGGTTCCTTCTGTTTCTGTCTCCTGAGAACTCATCTTTCTTTACTTAATGGGTGGTATAATACCAGAGGAATGACTGAAAATCCTTCAAACCCTCTTTGTTTTCGGGGTGAAATGCATAAAAAGCAGCATTTGGAAATATTTACATCAAAGTTGCAGCAGAGGGTGTCGGCTCCAGGTGAGCCTTCATTCAGGCCCGGCAGAGAACTCATGTCCCATTAGAGCCACAGCACCGTAAGTGTTTACAGCGTTCCACGTTCAAACACTCTACGAACGTCACAGCAGGCGGCCGGTGCAAAGTTTGACAACTGGCAGTGAGCGGGTATCCGCTCAGGCAGCCCGTGCCTAGAACAACCCTCACACACACACACATACACACACAGCTGCTCAGCAACAGGAACCCAACTTAAAACAAGCCATCAGTGGGTCCCGTCACATTCATTCAGAGCTGACACACAGGCAGACAGGCCTGTTTATAAACACACAAACACTGAGCGCTGTGGGTGTGTGCGCTCACACACTACAGTCAGATGAACGCGCAGCTGATCGGGATTAATCTTTGTGTGCACTGTTCTGCAGCTGCAAACACACACACACACACACACACACACACAC
>NW_013953353.1:72812-87301 GCF_001266775.1 Austrofundulus limnaeus
CACACACACACACACACACACACACACACACACACACACACACACAGGTTTATATGAGAAGAAATGAAATCCAAAAGGTAGTTGCACTGATCACTGAGTGGGTGGAAGGGGGGATGGAGGGTGGGGGTGTTGATCTAATGCAAGCGATTACAAATTAGGGCCGTAGATACGAACCAACCGCATGCCGAAAGCAGCCTGAAGGCGAAAAATGATGGGGATCCTCTAATTGCAGCTGGTCATCAAACTTCCGCACTAATGGAAACCCGAGGCCCACCGCCAAATTGGATTTGAGTCTCTTGTTTCCGTCCAGAGCTCAGATTGGGCCTAATAAAAGGAAACACGTGTGCCAAAGATTCCTGAACGGGACAGGCACCAGGTTTACACCCAATGTGGAAACAAGAAGATTTTGTGTCTAATCTCAGTGGTCTTGTTCTGTTGTTGTTCAGTGTCAAAAGGTTTTATAAGCTACAGAGGTAGAGGAAGAAATAACAATAATAATAATATTAATAATTATTATTTTAATAATAATAACAAGTACAACAACACATTCATTTAAAAAATGAATTTTGAAACTAGTAGTGAGAGAATATTTCTCCCCTGGTTATGTACAAATGTTTGAACTTGTAGTTTCCTACGTGTTTTACACTCGTGTAGAAAAAAAACTCAAATACAAACATCCAGCTAAACAGAAGCAGATTGTACAACTATATTTTCTAAAATTACAGATTGTCATTTCTCATTAAATTGCATTTTAGTTCTGAAGGGAGCCAAACATCTCAAAATTAAATTTTGTGTAAAATATTAAAATAATAATCAAATTATTGGGCTTAAACCTTTAATAGATTGTTGTTGATTTTATTATTATTAGCATTATAAATATTTTTATTCACATAAGGTCAGACTCAATGTTATTAATGACTCTTGATTTAGGCCTAATTATATTGTGTTATGGTACTGTAATGTATTAATTATTATTTAATTATATTTTAGTCATTGAGCTATGTATGCAAAGTTTGTGGACATTTCTCTGAGAAATTATCATCTGTTATTCTGGAGATAATAACTGATGCAAAGATGAGCATCTTAATGGGACAGTTTGTATGTGACCAAAGCCTGGTCCCCTCAGGTACGGATGCTGATTTTTGGTGGGGGGTTACATTTAGGACCAAGATGTCAATTGAGTTAGATTTAGTGTCATGTACCTGTCAGGTTAGGTTTAGAGTAAAGGTTAGGCTATAGAAATGACTGGAAAATGAATGGAAGTCAATACAAAGTCTCTATTTAACATTTAACTTGAATATTTGCAGAAAACATAAAGATAAACTCTTTATTCATTGACTGTCAAAGAAAAAAAAGTCTCTAACTCAGAAGGTGACCCACAAATCTGCTAACACGTTCTCATGTCGGACCCTTAACATATTGACGCTGGGCTCAATATGTTGACGCGCGGGAGGTCCATCCTTGCCAGGGCATGAGAATGGGCTCAATCTGCAGCTTATTTTAAAACAAAAAGTTTTCATGGCAGAGTTTTACACTAAGATCATCTTGTGTCTGTGATGGGTTGTGACCTGTCCAGGGTGTCCCCCGCCCCCTCGCTCATGACTGCTGGATATGGACACCAGTGACCCTGAAAGGAAAAAGCGGGTAGCTAATGGATGGATGGATGGATGGATGGATGGATGGATGGATGGATGGATGGTTCATCTCGTGTTCAGAAATGATGGATTTATAGATGATTCAAATGACAGTATGTGCAATTTCCTATAATATTGTAAAATACGGTCAGAATATGAGTTGTGAAAGTCTCTCTAAGCTGCTATAACATCAACTTTTGGCTCTCTCTCTATATTTTTATAATAATATAATAGTGATAGCCATTTCTTGTGTTGGTTGTTATAGCTAGCTGTGGCGGCCATCTTGAATTGAATTGACTCAGAAGGGTATACCAGTTATAGATACGCTGTACATCCCGGTGTACAGCCAATGAATATTTCCTGAAACCTTAATTAAAATCTGTGATTTATGAGATGTTTTGCTAACAGAGTAAGCATTAAGTAATTGCAACACTTTAGACATCTTGGACTCTATATTGATGAGAGTATATAGGAGACTGAATCGAAGCTACAAACACAACACAGTTTAGCTTAATATTTATGAAGATGTCTGAATTATAACAATCTTGGATTTTGGAATAGAATAGAATAGAATTGTCCCCCAGTTGAAAAAAATCAGAGCAAACAGCAGCGCACAAGACGACGCGTCAAAGCCGGACACCGAGGGAACCTGGGAATGCCTCAAGAACTGACGGAAAGGGATGACCCGATGCATCAAGAGGGAACCTTGGGAAAGCATCAATATGTGACGAGTTGGGAGTGAGAATGGGTTTTTTCATTCAAAATTAAAAAAATGATACAATTAAAACAATATGTAATGTTCAGGGTAAATTTGCTGTGGTAACCTTGAAACGAGGTGAACCAAAAGTCAATCAGTTCTACATCCATTAACGTTCAGATTTCCTTTAATTCATCCCGTACCTCCCATGATTTTTTTCACATATAGACTTGAGTAAAGAGTGTTGCCAGATATACAATAATTATTATATGTATGGTTTTAGAGCCTGTGCAATACAAAACCCTCACTCTCAACACACACACTCTAAAAATGAAATGTTGGATTTACTTAACCATGTTATGTGACCTGGTTCCACTTAACTGAGTTGAGTAAATTCAAAGCAACATACTCATGTTCTTTGGTTAAAAAAACTGGCATGTTGCTTTGAATTTACTCAACTCAGTTAAGTGGAACCAGGTCACATAACATGGTTAAGTAAATCCAACATTTCATTTTTTTACAGTGTAGTTTGGGTCAAATTTAGTTCTGTCAAAAAGCCAACAAACCAACAAAATGCCCTGATACTCGGGACCAATGCTGATGCCAGTAATAAGTACTAATATTCAATGTGTTACAGTTTACATTTCAAGTGAAAAGTTAAACTACACAGGTTGTAAAAAAATCTTATTTATTATTTATTTGGGAACTTTGCGTTTGAGTCATGCTGTATATTTGTTTTGATCAGAGGGGCTGTAGACACTTTGTTCTAAATAAATCAATGTATTTTAAAGTCATTGAGTCATTCTAATAGGCTGATGTCTGGCTGGCCAAAATGAATTTTACTCAGTTTGATCTGGACAAACTTTGTCAAAATGTAATGGTTTTAAAGCGGCAACATGGTGTTTTGTCATTTCCTGGCTGGCAGCCCGGTCTTCACCTGCCTTTTACCTTTTCAGTGGTGAACCTGAGCCCGTCTCTCTCACTTCCAACAGACCTGCCACCTCATTAAAAGCGGCCCGCGGGCCACATTGACAACCATTGCTGCTGTCGTTACACTGATGCACATTTTCTAGTAAGAGACGCCAGTGCGCCTTTTCTTTCCTTCCACCGCTTCGATCACGGACGTCGGCCTCGCGTGCGCACTTCCGAAAGACAAGCGTGGAGGCGGGGAATGAAACGTGGTTGTGAAACACGTTCTGGTGACAGAGGAACATGTGATTCCGCTTGGTCATAGTTCTCCGTTTCCCGGCTGTTTCCATCAGCAGCCAAGCCGAGCGTTCCGTAAACACTGCCTTCATTTGTTTTCTCCGCGCAGCCATTACACCCCGTGATTAAAACCGTTTTTACATCGAGCCTCCGCTCACTTGTATTTGTGTAAAGCGGATCCATTTCATGTCGAGCCGTAATGTAATAATCCCGAGCTGTCATTATGGCCCAGATCTCTCCTCCGGGGTGCGCCGGAACGCCGTGCGCTCCTTGTGCGCTTATGAGAACCAGACCGGGCGCGCGCGCGCACCCTCACCGGGTACAACTGGAGGAAACAAGAACGGGCCTCAACGAAAGCCCTCAAATTAATTTGGGAAATGTTAACTTCAACAGAGAAGCAGCGAGTTTCACGGAGATATTTTACCCTCCAGATGTCCTGAATTTGCAGACTTTAAATATTTGCGGCTTTATTTTTCCTCCCGGTACTTTCAGAATCCAGTCTATTTAAGGTATCGGCTGTCTGAACAGCGGGGAGAAACTCTGAAACGTATTGAAAGGCTTGTCTCTAGTAAAAACATTGCTTTAAGGGGAGAATAAACGGCCCCCCCAAAAAAACACAACTTGAGGCATTCCGGACCGAAGTGCAGACCATCAAATCCTTCCGAGGGCCTAATTTCAACAAATTAACTCTGAGGAGGTGATTGGATTTGAGTTTGATGAAATGTTTTTAACTTCAAAATACTCTCCAAAGTGTCCCTCCCTGGACCGAGGCGCATCAGGACGCAGCATGCTGATGTGTGTCAACAACACATCTGGAAAGCAGACAAACAAAAAGATCACCAGCTACTGGTTTTAACGAAAAATCACCATGTGTTGTTTTAATGTTGCATTTGGTGTTTTTATATTTTAGTATTTATTTCAGAGCAGCCTCAAATAACGACTGCAGGTGTCTTTTTCTGCTCAAAGCTAGAGGACTCACGGTTTGGAGCTCACTCCCTGTCGATTCAACAAAACAAACTAAACTTTGGTTGTGTCAAAAACAGCATTGTGTTTAAAATGTTTTTTTTTATTGTTGTCTTCATTTCTGACCATGCTTGAAAGTGTTTTGTTGTCATGATGTAGCCTCACTGTTTCAACTCTGTTTATACCACTTTTAATTATCTTACTTTTTTAGTCAATTTCTTAGATGCACTGTTTATAAAAGCCCATAAGCAAGTGCTGCACATGATCTCACACTATAAGCCCAGCGGCACAGATTGCTGTTTTATTCAGTTTGTCATTCATGTGTCTGTCACTATTAAATAAACTTAATTAATTAATTAATTTTCTTGTTGTTTTTCTTGTAACTAAAGAGGCGTGATGTGCGTAATTTTCACATAAAATGTAGAATTTGGCTACGTTCACACTGCAGGAAAATGTGACCCAAATGCAATTTATTATTATTATTATTATTATTATTTTTGCTCCATGCTGCCCATATTTGATTTTTCATGATCTGAACGCGACAAATTGGATTATTATTATATTTTTTTATCAGAATTGAGCATGACGACCTGCAGTGTGAACGAAAAAAAAAAGGAGTGCCAAGGCTGAGCGTACACTACAAAACACATTTAACATTAAATTGGCGGGGTAAAAAACTAACATTTCAGCTCCTCTAAAATGGCAGATGTTTCATTTGAATGTAAAAGCTGCAGCTAAAGGCGTTTCAGTATCACCGTGGTAACCACATACCTGTATCTTTCACTCCCTGACATGAAAGGTGAAATGCAAGTAAGCCTTAAACTCTGTTTTAGGAGAAAAACAAGTTCAAAAAAATTGTATATCTTTAACTTTTAAACAGAAACCAGAGGGAAGTGAACAACATTTTGGATATTTTTTATTCAAATTAAAATACAGCTGTGAGAGAAATGTTAAAAGAAGACAAAAAGGTCTTCATTTTGTGTAATGAAAGTATTAAAATTTGTGGGAATAAGATTTTTTTTTTTTTGTAAAAACTGTAAAGCTAGAGATTTTAAACAGACTTGATTTGATTTGAACATTTTATGGTAAAATAAAAATCACAACACTTAAACYYYGATTTTGTAAAAAAAAAAAAAAAAAATTTCAGGATGAATTAGCGCAGTGGTTCCCAAACTTTTCAGCTTTTGAGCCACAAAATAACAGTAGCAGAGACCTGAGCCCCCAACTATTTTTGGATGATAAACATTTGTATCAGGTCAACTAAACATGGGCATAGTAACAATATTTTTATACTACATTTATCCATTTTAAATATACTAACCTCACTCATTTGTAACAACTAAGGCAAAATATAATTAATTCCGAAAATCTTTTCAGGACCCCACCTTGATGTTTCGGGACCCCACTTTGGGTCCTGACCCCAACTTTGGGAAACACTGATTCAGAGAAGACTCACTTGTTTTATCAAAATCTCATTTGGGGTTATGTTTCTTTCTTTTCTGAATTTATTCTGTGCCATTTGATTTATTGGGTTCTTGGTACTGTGCGTTTTAATGTATTTTCAGGGTTTTTCAAGCCGGTTATGAAGCCAATCGAAAGTTACAACGAAAACAAAAGAAAAATACCGGAAGAGTTTAAGAAAGCATTTAATTTGATCCAACTGAGTCAAGAGTCTGAGACTCCTCTCTTTTCCAGAACTAAAACGTAAACAACTCCAGAAATCATCTGCTGTTAGAAAAGCGATGTGTTTGTCTTGTTTCTTTTCAGTCAGATTTGGTTTAAACTCCGACAGCCCAGCTGGGATGGATATTTTTTGCAGCGCAGGCCCGTGTGCGCAGGAATGCGCGCCTCCTTCTCGGTGACGCGCACAGGGGAGCCCGGAGGATCCAGCAGCGTGAAGGAAGAGAGGGGCAGGAAGGGGAGACGGTGGCATCATCGAGGCAAGACGGAGAATGGGGGCAGGTTTGTGAGGTGGAGAGGCGTGCCAGTAATTAAAGTTTTTTTTTTCTTTTCTTTCGGTGGTGGTGTGGTGAACGGAAGCGCGAGCCTCAGAGAACACGTGAACACGCACCCGATCGGATTTTTTACGCAGCGTCACGGAGCCGCTGCGAGAGAACGGGGGCTTCTCTGAGCCGCTGTTTGTTCTTGGTTCGGACTCAGCTGGGACCCGTGAGGGAACTCTGCGCGGGATTTGGTTCGAGCTCCAAATTCGGTTTGGGAGAATCCTGGCGCAGGATGCAGGGTCTGAGCTCGCGGGCTCATGCTTTCTCTGTGGAGGCGCTGGTGGGGAAGCCCTGCAAGAGGATGAGGGTGCTGGAGAGTTCAGGAGGCGACGGGAGCGACATCAGCGGTGAGAGGCGAGGACCGGGGAGGCTGCTGGACCTGAGCCAGAACGTCTCCGAGAATTTTACGCACAGTTTTACGCGCGGTTTTTTTTTAATTTTTATTTATCTTTGTTATTATTTAGCTTCGCGTCATTTTGGATGCAGAAATACTTGATTTTTAAGTTGTATTTAGCACATTTTATTTTCAACATTTCACTCAAGCTTTCTGTCCCACTCTCCAGGTGAATATCCCAGCAGTCAGCTGAAGGAGGCAGGTGGATCCACGCCTTTCAGAGACCCGCAGACCGACAGATCTGAGACCGAGGAGGACTCCGAGCCGGCCTGCGGGGAGAGGAAGCCTGTGGAGAGCGACTGCAGGCCGGACAGAGAGGTCCGAGTGGAGCTGCAGGGCTCCGAGCTGTGGAAGAGGTTCTATGAGATCGGAACAGAGATGATCATCACTAAAGCTGGCAGGTAGAAGACGCGCGAAGGATCTAAGGATGTGGTGAACATGTGACAAATAATTACAATTTAATATAGACCTATATGTTCAGTCAGTTTAAAAAAATAGTCGAAAGTTTCCACGAAAAGGCAGCAAATCGAAAAATATCTGACGTGTTTTAATTTGAGCATTTTACTGAAGCAAAGCGCTGTTCTCTTCAAACATTCAAACATGGAGGAGTTTCATTTAAAACGATGGTTAACCAAATTTAGAAAAGTAATTCTGTTCTATTTCCTTCTTCTCGGCGTCAGTTAAGACTAAAATCTAACCTGCTCCTGGTTGATCATATTTCCATGAACAGATCTGCGGCCACAGGTGCGCACTTCTCATTCACAGATAAGCAGAAGAGCAGATCGTTTTCCATCAACCTTTTTTTTTCTTTCAAACAAACGAGAGTCAGATAATAAAATAAACTGAAAGTGCTCACTGATCAGACCAGGAAACTTTGGGATTAAATGTTAAAGACCTGAAGTTATTTCAGCTTTAGCTTTCAAACTCAAATACATTTATTGAGGGTGTTCTTTTCAGATTTTTTTTTTAATTCTAAAAACAGCTTTTCGGATCTGATCCAGGAATCAGCTCTTATTCATGGTGGATGAGTTTGTGTGCATGCATGCTGTCCAGGGATGTGCCGCAGATTCTTCCAAGTCAGATGGTCCTTTAAAGACCAAAGAGCTGTTTATAGTACTCATGTGGACAGAAGACCTCAAGGAGCTTGATGTCCCTCGCCCACATGTAGATTACCAGAGCCCCAAACTGGAGCCAGGTCTGGGGTGAGTCCCTGGTGACCGAGTCTCTACTCTATAGTTCCCCTTTTGGCTCTGTCCAAAGTAGTAACAGTGGGCCCACCATCTTCGGAAGAGACCGTCCAGGTCTGGTGCTATGGGTGGCAGATGAAGGCGTGGGACTGGCCACTCTAACCCTGGCGTACCAAAGCTAGTTCACAGAAAATCACCTCTCTGGTAGAGAAGAAGCCTGAACTTTTGCTTGAGGTTGAGAGGTACTGACTTGGTAAGGCTCATCTCAGCACAGTGTGGGTTGTGGAACCACTCTTCTCTTTAGTTACCCATGTTGAGAGGCACTGAATTGGACTGAATGTTTATTATGGACAGAGTTTCTTGGCTCAGCCAGCGGTCAGAAAGTGTCCAGTTCAGTGACTTCAGGATTCTGCCTCTGTGGTCTTGCTGGCGTTGTCACCATGATCTTCAGATCTCACTGGTGCTGTTCCCAGCCGAGTGTGGCACAGCTGAGAATCATCTTCAGATCAGATCAGATGGTTCTCCGTCAGACGGGGAAGTGCCCTTTGCTGGTTGGGAGTGAGGTGCTTCAAGTGAGTGTCTCAAGGTTCTGTTCACAAGTGAGGAAAGGATGGAGAGTGAGCTCGACAGATGGATTGGTGCAAATTTTGTAGTATTCAGTCTGTGCTGTTTCGTTGCGGTGAAGAGGGAACAGAGCTGCACGGTTTAGAGTTTCATCTACGTTCCTACCTTTCACTTATGCTTATTAAACTTTGCAGTGACTGAAGGAATTAGATTATACAGACAGTCAAAACAAGCTTTCTTGGGTTTTTGCTAGTGATGTGGTAAATGCAGTTATCTTGGAAAAGACTCAGAGCTGCTCTTCCACTCTGAAAAGGGACAGTGTGGTTCTAGATCTGGTGAAGATGCCCCCCAGGTATTTACCACTGGGAGACAACCCCCAGTGGACATGCTGGAGAGACCGTGGCTGCCCTGGGAACATCTTGAATCTGTGCCTCTCAGCTCAAGCTGAAGCTTCTGCGACCCGACTCTGAACAAGCAGCAGATAAAAGACTGATGAATAATTTGATGAAAAATTGAAAATGACACATCTGCTCCTCTTCTGTCATCAGGAGAATGTTTCCTTCTGTGCGCGTCAAAGTGCGCAACCTGGACCCCTGCCAACAGTATTATGTGGCGATGGACGTGATGCCTGTGGACTCCAAGCGCTACAGGTGCGTGTCAAACATTATTTTACCTGCGCCACATTCCCCTGACCCCCTGACCGACCTGAGTTCGGGCCGTGCGGCAGGTATGTGTACCACAGCTCGCAGTGGATGGTGGCGGGAAACACGGACCACTCCTGCATTTCACCGCGGCTCTATGTGCACCCGGACTCGCCGTGTGCGGGGGAGACCTGGATGCGTCAGGTGATCAGCTTCGACCGCGTCAAACTCACCAACAACGAGATGGACGACAAGGGACATGTAGGTAACCTGCTTCCTCCGGGGTTAGTGTGGAAAATAAGAGACTCTTCAGCTGACCTCAGGTCTGATCAAGTGCAGTTCTGGGTGGCAGGAGATGCTGTGTAGATCTGATTTATAAAAACCATAAATCTGTTCAGATTTAGAAATGCAGGAAAAAAACTGCTTCTAATCTCAGCCAATTTTTTTATAGTTTACCTTCTTCAACTGCTTAGTTTATTTGTTTTTTTAATTGTTTTTGCAATAAACAGGTCAGTTTAACTTCATTAGGATTTTTTAGAGAAAAAAATATTTTTTACTAAGAAATTTCTTGACTTTTGCATCCATTGTTTTATCTCTTAAGAGGGAAACAAGTTCATTTTAAAAACACATGTTTAAATTGTACGTTGATAATTTAACAAATAAATTAACCTCTTAATCCAAGTTAAAACGTTGAGTGTAAAAAACAATGTTTACTAAATTGTTTTTTAGCAGATTTAGTAGAACTTATTTCTTTAAGTTTAATTTAAAAAATAGACTTGGCAAATTTAATGATGTCTGTTTCTATAAAATCAGTGAAATATCAGTGCTATTTTTTATAACATTATATGTTTGAGTTTTAATCATCAGTGTTTTAATTACGCCTGTGTCATTTTTTATGTTTTGTTTTGTTTATTTTGCAATAAAAAAAATCCAATAATTTTTTTACAAAACAGAAGAAAAAATGTTTTGCCACAGAAACGTTTTGAATGATAATAAATCTTTTTGTTGTCTTTCATTTGTGTAATTATTCATTTAATTTCAAAAATGCTTTATTGATCCCAAAGGGAAATTATTACAATTCTGCTTTGTTTTTGTTTTTGTTTTTTGTTTTTTTAAAAACAAGCAAAGGTTTAAAGGTGTGAGTCAGTAAATGTTACTTGAAAAACAAAAGTGTATAAATTTACAAGAATTTTTTATTTAAAAAGAAGTGTTTTCAGTTGAAATAATTACAATGAATTTGTGTTAGTAAAATGGGTAGTTTTTTAATTTCCAAATGTCTTCTTTTTTCAGATTTATCTTTGCCATTGATATCATTCAGCCTGTTTCCTCTGCCTTGTCTAAACAGATAATCCTCTCTAAAATAGTAAATATTTTTTAAATATTTTCATCACTTTGCCTCCAGATTATTCTTCAGTCGATGCATAAATACAAGCCCCGGGTGCACATCATCCGACACGACCCGCGGGTGGACTTGTCTCAGATCCAGTCGCTGCCGGCTGAAGGAGTCCACAGCTTCTCCTTCCCAGAGACGGAGTTTACCACTGTCACAGCCTACCAGAACCAGCAGGTACCCCTCGGAGTGAACCGGGTCGTCTCACGTTTTGATTTTAGACATAATCAGCAACATACGTATTAAACGAGGGGTCGGATTTCTTCAACAACAAAAGAACTGGCCAAGCTTAATGTGAAGATTTAAAATGTTGTTTTTGTTGTTGGGGTATATGAAACTGAAGTGACAAGCATGTTTGTCAAATCATAAATTTTGTATTTTATTGTCTGCTTTGCCTGTTACTCAATGTGAATGTGTGTGTTGAGTACCTGACCCTGCTGTTGGCTGCAGTAACAGAGCCGTCTGCAGGGACCGCCAGCTCTTTTCATCGGGGCTCATTTTACGACCTGAGAACATATTATTACAGAAACTCAGTAACAAGCTGTGACTACAGCGGCGGCTGGAGTCCGCAGCCCGTTAAAAGCTGGGGCCGATCCCTGCTCGTCTCCATCCTGCTATAAAACTGAGCTCGCTGTTGGCTTTGCACGTCACCGGCTGACACGTCGTCTCTAACCCGTGTCTGTTCCTCTCTCGTGGGCAAAGATCACAAAACTGAAGATCGACAGGAACCCCTTCGCCAAGGGCTTCAGGGATCCAGGCAGGAACAGGTACGGTGGACCTCACCCGATCCCAAATAAAAGACCCAAGAGGGAGCTTGAAGTTTAACCACTGAAATGTGAACCCATGTAAAACCTTCAAATAACTCTGAGCTGTGCAGTGCTGAATTTCACACCCCTCAGAACTAATATTTGAACACCGACGTTTTACACTGTTTTTACAGTGTGTGTGTGTGTGTGTGTGTGTGTGTAGGGGTGTACTGGATGGCCTGCTGGACTCGTATCCCTGGAAAGGTCCGCTCACCCTGGACTTTAAGCCCTTCACCATACAGCTCCAAGGTACTGAGACGGACTTCTCTGACTATTTTGTGTTTCAGTCAAGTTTGAATGTTTTTGAAAATTTCTCTCTGAAAAAAAATCGGGTTCCTTTTTATTTTGATTGACATGAAATCAACCTTTTGGAATGGAATCTTTCCCTAACAGAATCTTTGCCCATGTTGGAAACCTGTCATCATTTTTCTTCTCTTCCACACTCTTATCTTCCACACTCTTATCTTCCACACTCTTATCTTCCACACTCTTATAATTTTGTGAACATGAACACAAAATTAATTCTTTCTGGTGCTTTTGTGTTGTTTTAAAAGAACTGAAGTTTGACTCTAATGTGTAGTTAAAAAAAGCCCAGCTTGTTTCTTCTGTAAATTGGTTATAGTCTCAATGATTCAAGTGTATTTTCTTTCTTCTTCTTTTTTTTAAACTCAAAAAAAGTTGTTTGAGCTCAGATCAATGAGGCCCACATGCAGGCCACAAAAATCAACCAGAGGATCTAAATTTATACTGTTGATAATAAAAGAAGTTGATACCATGAAGTGATCATTTATGCATAGACCAGTGGTTCCCAACCTTTTTAGACTTTTGTACCCCCTGAGCCACTTTGTCAACTAGTACCCCCTCTGTCAAATGTAATGATGATTCTCCAACACTGTAATGTACTACAACTGAATATTAAAGGAAAATCATTTATTTAACCCCCTACATCAGGGATCATAAAATTTCGGTCCTTGAGGTCCGCAGCCCTGCATGTTTTACTTGTTTCTCTGCTCCAGCACACCAGATTTGAATGAATGGATGATTTTCAGAGGTAATTCACTGACTGAATCAGGTGTGTTAGAGAAGGGAAAAAGTAAAACATGCAGGGCTGCGGAACTCGAGGACCGTAATTGATGATCCCTGCCCTAGAACGTTTAATTCTCAGGCATTTTATTTCTTTCAACTCAAATTAAACATAAAGATAAATATGTTGACTTGAAAATGAATAAGTAATTAAATAAAAAAAACAGGTAATGGCAGGTGCAGAAAACTGCAGCATCCAAAATACATCAAATACCCCAAATGAGCAAATTCCGTGAGATTCCGGGTTTTATACTGGATTCCATTTAATCAGTTCTGTGATTTTGTCTGCACTTTTTGCATTGTGGAAATCATAGGGCCCTGCGTATCTCAGTTCTATTTTTATTTATTTTTTTACGCACCTGGGAAAATTTTCCATGTACCCCCTGTAATATGCTCACGTACCCCAAGGGGTACATGTGTACTCTTGGTTGGGAACCATTGTATTAGACAATCATTTTGCCTGGGAACACAAAGCAGTTAAGAGCAGGAAGATCAATTAGTGTTTTTTGTCTATTTTTGACATCATGTCTCTCCTGTCCGTTGACAGGAAGCTCAGGGTCCAGCAGCATGAAGAACCTCCTTCCTTTCTCCTCCTCCTCATCTCTTCTGCCTCTCACTGCGCTCTCATGTCCGGACGCCGCTCTCCACACCCTCGCCCTCCCCTTCTGTGAGAAGACGTCTCCTCTGTCCTCCTCCATGGCGGCGCTGCCTGGCCGAACCTTCTCCTCCCTGGGAGCGGACAGATTGAGAGGCCTCCCGTCGCTGCCTCCGCTAACGGACCTCCCGCTCCTGTCTGTGCTGCAGGGGAAGAAACTCCCTCACTGCAGGGACCCGTGTCCTCAGGGTTCTCCCGGGAGTTCCCCCTGCCTGATCCCCCTTCACAGTCCCCTCAGCCCCCAGGGCTCCCCTCTCCTCCCTCCTTTTGCCGACGTCACAGGCCCCTACTGTCTGTACAGCTACAGCTTCCCCCTGAGCCCCCAACTCACAGCGGTTTCCCGACACGCCAAACTGTCCGAGGACACCACAGACTGTCTGCTGCGCCAGTCTGCGTGGCACTCGACCCCCAACTGCTGCCTCTGACAGCTGGACCGCACTCCACAACTCACTGCACAGAAGAAGCCAAAGTTCGTTGTTGAGGGGTACTTTTCCACTCATTGAAGTCTCAACAGGAAATGTGACTGTGGGGGAAAAATTTTCTATGTAATAGTTTTGTACAATCTGGACGTACCAGCGAAAAGAGCGAAAAGTATAAAAATAATTCTTAACGTTTCTCTTCAGACTGGATATAGAGCTTTATTTTGGACTCAAACTGTGTATTCTGTATTAAAAAATAATGCTTCAACTTTTACCAAAGATCATCAGCAATAAGACAAGAACTATGAAGAAATAATCACTGTTAAAATGACCACAAGTGCCCATTAAAGTATATTTTCAGCTGTTGTTCATGTCAGATAGGTTCAAAAAGTTATTTTCCATGCATACATACCATATGTATAAATAAAGTGTTTTTTATTTTAGTTGCTAGGGCAAATTATCTCATAATCGCAATTGTAGTTAGCTGAAAGTGAACAAAGGAAAGTGTTGTTTTTAATCCTGAGGATTCAGTGTCAGCCTAATAACATCAGCTCATCAGGTCTGTCTGTGGTTTCAGCTGCCAGAATCCAAACCCCAAGTTTCCATTTATGTACTTTGTTACCAATAAGAGGACTAATCAGAGATGCACGCATGGATGGTGATCCTGCTGAAGATCTTATTGGACCCAGGCAGACTGGAACAAAGATGTTTCCTCACTGAAAATGTCCAAATAATCCATGCCATCCTGGTTACAGTGGTGTGATTTCAAGGCTCAGAGTCAAATGAAAGCCTGTCACCACCGATGGCCAACACAACATTGTTTTCTGGTCTTTACCGAGGATGGGGG
>NW_013953353.1:87346-91617 GCF_001266775.1 Austrofundulus limnaeus
CTTAACAACTGATGTGATAATTCCTGCCTTCAGCTTCAGAATTTAAACCCCAGTGATCCCTCCTCCCTCCCTTTCTCTTGGCAGATGAGTGATTTAGGCATAGCAGGGGTGGGGATAGACTGTTTCCTGATAAACGATCACAACCAAACAGTAATTTACTTGTCACAGTTGAAGCGTGGCAGCAAGCCAAACGCTGGCCTGGATGTGGAAAATAGCAGGAAGAAGTTAATTGAGGAACTCGGGACAGGGGATGGCCCCCGTGTTTCGGCGAGCGAGGTCAGGTGCAGCCCTATCAGACAGCCTGCCCTTTGTCTGCACGCTGCCCTAACCAGCGGTGGTTATCCGATACTGTCTGTCATTTCCATGTTTGCCTTCGTAGGACGATCATTTTAAACTCCCAACTAATTCCTGATCTTTCAATTAGATAAATTGCTTTCATACCAGGAGAGCTGAACTCTGCACCTGCTGGAGAAGGAAAACAGACAAACCTGGTGCAAAAAGTGCGGAAAATTTGCCAATCTTTCACCTTCCGTACTTCCCTGAATATTGCTTGCGGAGGTTCCCAGTCATCCAGGACATGGTAATTCTAGGTGCCATTGGTTCTCAAAGTTTTTAACCCATAGAAAAATAACGAAAGACGTGTCCGCAGCAGTCACTGACTGAAGCAATTTAACAAGTCATACAGACACCAACAGGAAACCATAATACAACTTTTATCCAGTTACAATTAATGGTTTTTATTACCTAAATACATCAAAATGTAAAAGTTTGGAATGACTTTTACACTCATCTTGATCAGTGGTTTTAATGACAATTGTATGCTTTGTGTACTTTTTCATCTTTTTTTCATTTTAAAATCAGATACTGAAAAATAAAAAAATGGATGATTTTCTATTTTCATTTTATACTAAAAAAAAGCCACATTTTGAATTATCAGTGAATAAAAATAAAGAAATAAATAAGTCAGCTGACACCTGTTAAAGAAATGTAAAACAAGTTAGCTAGCCTTTTTTTTTATTGTGACTGCCTGGTTAAATAGTTAAAACGTAAAATGTGTTTATTCATCCCTCTATTAGACCATTCAAGGTGGAGCGAGTTAAATCATTTAAAAAGAAATTAGCTAGTCTATATCTTTATTAATAACGTAAATGCAGTTTGCAGTTAGCTCCATTGGGGTAACCCAGGTTTAGCTAGCTATGTGTTACATTCATTTGTAACATTCAGCGGAACGCCCGCATGCCATTTTTGTTTCGTTTTATTTTGAAATGCCGTTCTGTGTTTCTGTTCAACCTGTTTTTTTAATAATAAACGTTATTTACAAATTAACAGTATACAATCATAAACTGCAATGTACTCGAAGAGAGAGAGAACAACAGGCACAAAACATGCAAAAAACAAAACATTCAGAAGACAAATTAAAAGGTCACAATCCATAATCTTCACACAAAGTTTTTAGTTTTGTAGCTTTAGAGTTAGTGCATATTTTCAATGAGTCCATAAAACAATTCAGAAAAGCTCTGAAAACAGTGATATTGGGTTTTTGTTTCGTGAATTTGCTGGCATGTGGGATTTAGCCAAAAGTAGCCTATGAGAAAGTTCATGACATATTTTATCCCAGATATTCTAATCAAAGACACCAAACAAAACATGTTTTGACTTGGGAACTTTTTAGTTTAACAGGAATATCAAATTTACTATTAAAATACAAATTAAGGTCCCACCAAAAGGTTTTACTAATTGTGCAGTCCCAGAAAAGATGGGTTAATGTTTCATTTTCAAGATGACAAAAGGGACAAAGAGGATCAATATTTGGAATAAATTTAGCCAGAGCTGAGTGTAGGGTAACATCTGTGTAAAATTTGAAATGATTCTTCCCCAACCTTATTCGAGACAAAGAATTTTTTAGGCAGTAACCATATCTTTTCCCAATCTGCATCAATATACAGATTATTCCAATAAAATATAGAAGCAGGTTTACTAATAGTACTCTTTTGTATTATTTCTCTAATATGTTTATTTTTTATTTTAATACTAAGGAATGGATCTGAGTTCCCAATAAATAAATCTGGAAATCGTGGATATTGTACATCAGATCTGTCAGCAGACGATATGAGGAATTTTAAACCTGCTGGGATGGCATCAAAAACAATAGCGAATTCTTTAGGGGATACAGGGAAAATAAATTCAGCAAGGAATTCATTATATCTAAACATTTGACCATCCTAATTCCGTTCAACCTGTGTCCGTGTGCAATGCATCAAAATTGACGTCTAGGCCCTCCTCTTTCGATTGACATCTCATTTGACCAACTGGGTTCAAGTATCGGCTGTCCAGAGCCAATAATATATGAGAAGTGACCAACTTCCGGTTTCTGTCATCCTGGGTTTGATTGACTGTAGAATCGACCAGTCAACTCCGAGCTTCATTCTGATGCTACAGCTGTGTAGCCAATAACCGTACCTTTCATTTGGTATGTATATATTGAGGGGGTGGGAACTTTGTTTAGTGACGGACAAGGTAAACACGGAACGGGTCACCATATTTAGACAGTCGTGCTACGCTACTGAAAAATGCTACGCTCACAGGAAAATGTTTTTTCCCATCGTTTTTTTGGCCAGTTAGTTGACTAAACATGCTGATTAGATGAAAATATATTTGTTATTAAGTGTTTCAAGTGCTTCAAGACATGGAACAGTGATTTTTGTGGCCAGGAGAAGTAAAAATCTTTGGATAAAAACACTTCCAGTCGGCCATTTTGAGTTGCTAATTTCATCATATTTGAGGACAAACATGCATCAAATGTAAGTGAAAAATAAATATTGTTTTCACTGCTGGTGTTTTTATAAGCTGTGTGGAATGTTAATGGTTTGAAAGAAATATTTGTTTATTCTTGTGGTTTGGCTGTTTATTGGTGGAAATGTGGCTGAATGTGCTCCAGTTAGTCTAAATATTTCTGAACATTAATTTAATTAATCAATTTAATCACGCTGTGAGTAAATATGGATGGTAGAATGTGTTTTGTGGGGATCTTATTTTTAATTTGAGCCCAGAGTGAAGTCCCTGTGTTGAAGCATTTAGAAATTACAGTGTTTTAGACAAAGTTTGGACATTTTGTACAGGTGTACAAATATGCAAATGAGACATGCTGGATTGCACTTGGTCTCAAATATTCATATTAGGCTATATGCTACTGTTACCAAATTTGAACTGGTGATATTTGAGAATTAATATTTTAGCCCATTAAAAATTGTTTATTGATGTCTCATTCCCTTCATATTCTGTGATACTTTATTAATAAAAAATAAAAATTTAGGGAGAAAATATCTTGATTTTTGTGTAGTTTACTTCAAAATACTAAATACTAGTTACAGTTACAAAGAATATGACTGCTGAAGTTAAAAATTCAGAGCATTAGCTTTAAAGAGACCAAGCTTGTTCAAAAGCATTACTTCTTTAATTTGTGTCTACTTTTTAAGGCGTTTTATGGTATTTTATGTAAGTAACACAGGACAAAAACATTGAACTGGTAACTAGTTTTCACATGAAAAAAAACCATGTCCTCCACTGTAAGACACAAGTGTTTGCTGTTACAAAAAACAACATACTGCTCCATCATGCAATAACTTTGCAGTTAATTTTAACTTTACAAAGTGGTTGAAAGGTTCTCGGATGCCCCAAAAACTGTATTTAGTTTTACATTTCTTTAACAAGTGTCAGCTAATAGTTTGTATTGTTGATGAATCAAACATGACACTGATTTATGGGCGTAATTTGTAGTTAATTCCAGTAACCATCCCACAATATAATACCATCATTTGCTCTATAAATTAACTGATTAAGCACACGGCTGCAACTCTCTTGTTGTCTTTAGGTAACTTTGACCTGATTTCAAAATGTACATTTCAAATGTACATTTAAGCATGATTGCTGAAAATTACAAATTTTACTGGACCAGGTAAACACATACTCTTGGAAATTTTAGAAATTTAGGTATGTTGCATGACACATCCTAAAAGTGTAAAATATTTGTTATTGTTGGGGAAAATGGGGTGGGGGGTGGAATGTAAGCCTTTTGTTGAACTGATGTGGAAGAGAAAAGGTGCAGAGTAAATATAAAGAAAACAGGAAAGTTAAGTAAATCACACTAAAAGCATTACCATTTAACCCTAAATTATCCTGAATTGTTTTATAAAAGTAAATGAATAAATAACAAATAAATAAGCAGAAAGCATAACCTTAGTAGATTCTGGTGGTGTTGAGTTGCCTTGGCA